>NC_064811.1:121403044-121514325 GCF_023721935.1 Panthera uncia
AGAGAGAGAGAGAGAGAGAGAGAGAGAGAAAGGAGAAAGTGCGAGCAGGGTAGGGGCAGAGAGAGAGGGAGAGAGCCCCAAGCAGGATGCACACTGTCAGTGCAGAGCCTAACAAGGGGCTCAATCCCACAAACTGTGAGATCATGACCTGGGCTGAAATCAAGAGTTGGACACTTAACTGACTGAGCCACCCAGGTGCCCCTATTTTTCAGTCTTTTTCTACTCCCATTGTCCCACCGTGTGTGTGTGTGTGTGTGTGTGTGTGTGCGTCCACATTTGCATTATTGTTTTTTTCCCCACCAAGAACCTCCTCTCTGCATCTTGGTTTGCTGAATACTTAGCCATTCTTTATAACTCATGTCAAATCCCATCTCTTCCATGAAGCCTTGCTCCACCACTCTCATTGGAAGTGCCTTCTTGAAGTGACTTCAGGATGGCTCACTGTCCATCCACTAAGAGTACGTATATCTAGTCTGCAAACTCATGCAAGATCAGAATCATCTCTTCTTTGTGGTATTCACTATGGTAACTTTCTCATACCGAGGGCTTAAGTAATGTCTGTTGAATATACAATACTAGTGTAAGAAGCTACATTAGAGGTGAGCCTTGAAGAACAAGAAAGATGGGCCAGGACACAGAGACCAATTTAATGAGGATAGCCTAAGCAAAGGACAGAAATGAGAATGCTTGAGGTTCCTCTAAGATATAGCAAAGATTTTACCACAACCTGAAGCTTATACAGCATGAATGTTGGTAGTGGTTCACTTAGCTCCCCAAAATGAACTTCATTCTATAGGCACTGGAATCATCGAAGATCTCCGATAAGAGCTATCCTCAGAACTCTGAGTGACTAGAAACAGTACGAAATGCATAAGACAAGTTCACTTTAGAAATGAAGATACCTATAAGATATCCACTGCAATAGTCTAGGGAGAAAAGAGGCAACAAGAGCCTGAATTAGGGAAGTGGCTCTAGGAGCACAAACAATATTACACAGGTAGGATCAAGACATTTAAAAAATAAGGATGCAAAGGATTCCAGTCTGAGAGACTCTGTGGATGGTGATCCCATTAAAAATGAACAAATGAGAGAGAAAGGGGAAGTACTGGGGGGAAAAATTCATTCCATTTAGAATAGCTTGACACTGAGGTCTTGTTAAGACAGGTGAAAATATCTAAACGGTGAGTGATAAATAGTGCTGGAACTGAGGAAAAACATCCAAATGGCAGGTCCCACCTTGAAAACCATCATCAGGAAGCTGACAGCTCGAGCCAGCAGAATGGAGGAGGCTGCCTAAGCACGTGACGTGAATAGATGACACAAGAGCCACCGACAAGCTCTTTGGGAAGGTCTACAACCTGAGGGTGGCAGGAGCAAGCCGGAATGTCCAGAAGGTAGGAGAAAAGCCAGAACAGCAGAGCAGCATAGAAGCCAAGTAAATAGCATTATATGTCACTTAGAAAACCAACAACCACCAGAGATATTGTTATCACTTACCTTGTTGAAAAGAGGAAGGTTAAAAGCATAAAACTCAGCTGAATAGAAAATACTGAAGAAGAAAAAAAACAAAAAAGATTGAATCTAAATTAGGGCTATAAAAATATCTGTAGCATATTTACTGGTCTGCTTAGTCTTATCTGAAACTTATGGAAGCTCAACTAGAAAGACAAACATACATTGCTAAACTGATAGAATCATTTAGGTTAGTGGGACTCAACCTGTTCTTCCTGAAGGAACGTATCCACAGATATAAATTATGATGTCTACTACTCTGCAAATCTGAAACCCTCTTTAAGACATGCTGATTTAATTTGTTCGATTTAGAAAGTGCTGGTTTTTGCTATGAGTATTTATAGGAAATGGCATAGCTGCAGTAGTGTATAATATATATTTTGGAATAACTTGTATTGATCTTAATGACAAAAGATTCTTAGGTATTATAATTACAAAAGTTGTCTTTGGTATTACAGGATCAACGGAATAAAAGGTTGATTTTTGATCCTGGCAGTTACTTGCGTTTCATAGTCTGCTGCTTCTGAAAATGACATGATATTACCTTGGGCATATATTTGAATAGAAAAGATGCCATAATATTCACATTTTAACTAATACAGCCAATTATTATACTTAGAAAATAATAGGATCAGATATTATACATCCTACTTGTAACCCACAATGAAGGGCAAGATTAGCTTAAAGTTACAGTAAAATAAATTGGCAAAAGAGTGCTCCATCTAACATTTGAATTTGACAGATATTGTGGCTTCTTTCATCTGGCATCAACTACTCTAAATCAGACACAAAAAACAAAGGGCATTAAGTCATAATCATAAATATATAACTGATGTCTTATTAAAGAACAGATACCTATGATAAAGCCGCTGAGCATATATAATACGAAGCTCAGTATTCCTTGCTAATCAAATTAACACAGATCACTACACTCTGCTTCTGAGAAGCATGAGGGGTTGGCAGGGATATTTCGGCTTCCAACTTACTTATGAACAGTACGAGAAGAAGGCTGAATTTATCCAGGTCAATATTTGGGTTAGAGAATGTGTCACAGAAGGTTGTGTAGATGATCGTGAGGAGCACGCAGCTGCTGACAGCACCAAAAGGCGGCTTCTTTCTTTCGAGCCAATCCTTGATGTACCTTCGGACGATCTGAAACATAGAGATCAACAGGTTGCCTCTTTTCGAAGATGTAGAGAGTTGAACTGGGCATCACAAAGTGATTCTGACAGCAGAAAGACATAAAGGAAAGAGAGTAATTTGGATGATGGCCACAGTGGATTTCAAAGCTTCCCTGCCACATCACCCTTCTTCTGGGGGATTTAACATTTGTAGTGCAACTACCACTGGTGTCCATAATGAGAGTGTATTTTCAACTGCATTCAAATCCATCCTTAATCATGCCAAATGCTCTTTGCTAGCTGTCACTGAGACATGCCCATTAAGCCTCCCCAAAGTTTATCTCCTCTGTTGATCCTAATGGATGTGTGTAATTATCACAGTCCCCTTGGCCTCAACAGACAATTCCAAGTGCAACTTTGGGAATCTTAAAAATCTGACATCTTCAAGAATTTCAAGACAGTAGATAATCGAAAGTGATCCATGGAACATATTAATATTTAAAATGCAAGCAATGCACCAGAAGTTTTTAATTAAATTATAACTCATGCTTGAAAAGCAAAAGTGCATGTGTTGTGGGAGTTTAAATAATTCAAACTCCGAATATCTAGAGTTTTTGTGAATCCAAAGACAAATGCCATTTGCATGCTTTTAGAATTCCAGAATTAACACTTAAAAATGAATAAACCTGTCCTAAGTTTCCTACAAAAGTTACACAGCAATCCTCTCTTACTTAAAAATCAAATCAGAGATTTAAAATCAGGACAGGCTGAATATTGCCTGGATATGAAACTGGATAACATTTGCCTGGATATAAAAGTGAACCACTCTATTTAAAATCGTACACTTTTGAAAAAAGCTGAACAAACCCTGTAAGAAGGACTATAGTTGAGACATATTAAGTTTTGAGTCACTCGTTATCCTGCATAATTGAACATGAGATTTCACAACAGGCTGAATTACCATGATCCATTAGCAATAATGAGGTCAGGGAACTTCTCCTGACAATGCTGATGGGGTTCTGTCATCTTCTGCTCTGTGGCTAAAAAGGTTTAATTCGCAATGGAGCATACCTTCATGGATACTCAAGAACAGAGTAAACTACTCTCAAGAGAACCTTTTGACAAATGGCTATTAGATCAACTTCATCCATTCTCAAGGACTCTGTAAGTGAAATACCAGTATTAATAAAGGGAGACCAGTTGGAATCAAGTACAGGTACAAAACCTCGGTGGTTGGGTGGGGTGGGAATGAAAGAGAAAGTCTTTTATATATATGTAGATAAATCGTGGTTAAATATTTTAAAAAACAGATCTTTAATTAAAATAATAGCTGGATTTATTTTAAAAAATTATGTTTTTTTCTTTTTGTAGATGTGATCCCAAACCACAGTGATTGATCTGGTGTTCATTTCTTTCTATGAAGTTAACATGCAGTACAGTATAGGGATGCCTGACCGGCTCAGTTGGTAGAACATGTGTCTCTTGATTTGGGGGTTGTGAGTTCAAACCCCATATTGGGCATAGAGACTACTTTTAAAAAATGTAGTAAGGTATACAGAAGTAAGAGCAGTTCTGTCACAGAGTGTTATGACTGATGCATTAGAACACAAATTTTGGAAAATAGTGCTTGAGCTCCCCAGATGGCCCCATGTTGAGATATGTCCCCATGTAGGTGGTTGCTTATTAGAAGACTACAGAGATTTCATCTAAAAGGTCATTTTATAATCTGTTGTGTTTGGTAGCATAAATCTAGTAGTTGCTCAAATTTTTTACAACTCAACTCCTTTAGGAAATAAAATAAATGGAAATTACACAGAACTATTGAAACTGATGCTGTCCTCCAATCTTGTTTGCATATACAGTGCTTAAAGATACAAAAGTCCTCTCTGCAATAGTTATAGAATGTATGATCCCAATTCCCAAAGTAGAAGTGTCTCCTCCCACCACTGACCTCTCTGACAAAATAAAAAGATAAATATGAATGAGGTATAACTTTGAAGTCAAAGCCATTTTAAAAACCAAGAAGACAAATCTCTAATCAATCGACTTTATAAGCTGCAATTTGGCTTAGTCAACCTAATTACATCTTTCTTCAAGTTTTTTTTTTTAAGTTCATTTATTTATTTTGAGAGAGAGAACGCACACCCGAGCAGGGGGCAGGATGGTGGGGGGAAGCAGAGAGAGAGAGAGGGAGAGAAAGAGAATCCCAAGCAGGCTTCACACTGTCAGCACAGAGCCCAACGTGGGGCCTGAACCCAGGAATCGTGAGATCATGACCTGAGCAGAAATCAAGAGTAGGATGCTCAACTTTCTGAGCCACCCAGGTGCCCCTATTATGTCTTTCTTCAATACGAAGTACTTACAGTCTCATAGTATAGTGGGACTCTTTCAATATGTCAAGAAACATGGACCCCTAAGTCCTGCATCCTCCTAAGCCAAAATATCTTTCTTTTAAACACATCAATGTGATAACGCTAGTTACTTAATGTCGATACAGAAAATAAGTAGAAAGTTGGAAATTAGACAGACCCACAAGTGAAACAATAACCCTAGGGGAAAACAAATTGTCTTTCACTGTTTTTAGTCTTATAGTGATATTTGTCTGTGTTTCCTAAGTAAACCATATTATATCTTGCCAGGCTCCAAAGAGATTTTCTATCTTCTTCTAAAATTAAGTTCACAAAGCAGCTGCTTTTGTACCATGTAGCAAGAAAAAGGTTAAAACCTTTCATAAACTACTGGGTGAAGTAGTGTTGATATGCCTTAAAGATATGCTTTGGATATAAACTTCGAGAAACCTCCTCTTCTCTTCATTCAGCCATTTATACTTTTGACAGAATCATCCTCCATTTGTCAAGAATCCATGTCATTTTAAAATTCTCCAAATTTCTTTGCCTTGTAGAAACAGTTAATAACCTTATAGGAAACAAGCCTTTGCTAGAGATAGCAACCCAACCTGACAGAGATGCCTCAGAAGAGGGGGGAGTGGGGAAAGTCAGGATGAGGTGGGAAAAGGCATCTTCCTAAAGTGGTCAGGTGTAGCTTTTCTTCAGAATTTATTCTAATTCATCTGTACTTTCTACACAGCTCAAAGAAACTCAGACATTCAACATTAGTTGACAAAACCTCATTGACTTGCTTTTCCCTATGGAGAGGGAAGGAAAAACATCTTCCCCAAGGAGCTATTTATTGTCTCACTTTCTTCATTTTGATTTGATTTGATTTTTATTGTTTAAAATTTACATCCAAATTAGTTAGCATATATAGTGCAACAATGATTTCAGGAGTAGATTCTTTAGTGCCCCTTACCCATTTAGCCCATCCCCCACTCCCACAACCCCTCCAGTAACCCTCAGTTTGTTCTCCATATTTATGAGTCTCTTCTGTTTTGTCCCCCCTCCCTGTTTTTATATTATTTTTGTTTCCCTTTCCTTATGTTCATCTGTTTTGTCTCTTAAAGTCCTCATATGAATGAAGTCATATGATTTTTGTCTTTCTCTGACTGACTAATTTTATTTTAAATTAAACACCAGGAAGGGTTAAAGGGAAACTCAGATCTGACCCCCAGTACTTCTAATAAGCGAAGCCACATATCAATTACTTTATGACCTCCAAGCTGGAAACCTGAGAAGATATGTCTTAGGTGAAGAATGCTAATATACTGAGATAACAGAGAAGTGTAATATTCATCATTTTGGTTTTCTCCAATTTTTTCCAGGGTATTTTCATGCTTTTTTCCTTCTACTCTGTCTTTATACTTATAAATTGATTTTTGAGTGGGGATATATGACAGATAATTTTTCATATTAAGTCTGAATTTTAAAGATTTATTTTGCTTCAAGGTGACTTTAGGTTGTTTCTTCAATTTTTATCCTCGATTCCACTGAATCCATATATTTTCATAAAGTGTTTTGTGTTTTCTTTAATAGTCTGTTGAAATGTAGAGGTAGGTATACAAAATCGAATCCAATTTATGTAACACTTTTCTTTAAAAATATTTTCATTAAATATTGAGTAGATTAAGAATAATATCTGTATACTTTCTTAAAAAGCATAAACAATAAAAATACATGGGAACAGTAAACACCCATCATCTACTTAAGTATTATTTAATTTCCGTCTCACGAGAGAAGTTGTGCAGATATTATCCTGCTCAGTTTACAGTCCGTAACAAAGGCACAGAGAGCCCAAACAACTTGCATATAATGTTAAAAGGTCAGTGAGGGGGATATGAGCAGGAATATCACCTCTGCCTCCTCAGGAAACAACAGCATAATGGTTAAAGTTATAGACTTTGGAGCTTCTTTATAATCTTGGGCAAATTCTTTAACTTTCCTGTGCCTCATCTGTAAACTGGATATAGTAGTAGTCACAGGGAGGATTAAGTCATTAAATAAACAAATGTCTCAGAAACAGGGCCTGTACATGGTGAATAATGGCTGTTCTTATTTCCAAGTCCCAGTTTGCTGATGTTTCTATCACAACACTGTTTACCAGTATATCCCACTGCATAATGTAACAGCTTCTTTTCTCTCAAAGCCATTCAAGTGAAGTAATGAAAATAGTTCATATCTAATATAATTTTGTAAGTACAAAGTTTTACTAGCATTAATAACATTACCTTCAGCTTTAGCCAAAGACTATGAAAAGCCAACCTCAAAAGTTTACAGAAAAAAAATGGGGTTTAGTGTGCTGTTTTGAAAAGTATTTTTCAGAGGTGGTGGGTATTCTGTTTCATTAACATTTATTCGTAACTCTCTCAATATAATGCATGAAATAAGTATTTGTCACAAGGATTTAGATGTATTGAAGGTTTTATAAAGAAAAAAGAAATATACAATAACACCATTGTATTTATTTCTAGACACATTGCAGTCAGTCAATAATGATTTCAACCGAAAAGAAGTACTGTATGGAGAAAACACACAAAATAAAATTAAATTAACTCTCAGAAATATAAAAAGTAAAAAATTAAATGATAAAGTTTTATCATCACTAAAAGTTGAAGGAAAATATTTTCAACTCACCCTTCCTGGTCTTTTTCTTCTCCCTCTTCTTCCCATTGTTTATTTAAAAGGTAATGATAAAAATCTCATTTTAAAATTTAGATTAAAAAAGACTAATTTTAAAATGATAAAAATCTCATTTAAATAGAAATATTTACTTTCATAATGTGGCGTCTCTAGTTATAATTGAGAAATGAGACCACCTTGCCTCAGCTACTTCCTCTGAAGAAGTATATATGAGCCTTTCTAAGATCCTCAAAGATCACATCACAAAGTCCAGGGGAATCAACTGATTGCAAACAAATACAGAGATAAAGAAGCAGAAAATGTCCCCAGTATCACAGAGCTTATATTCTATTTAAGAAGATAAATAGGAAGCAAAAACAATAAACAAATCAACAAGAGGGAGATAATGATCCCTACTAAGTAGGATGATATGAGAGTGACTGCTGTGAACAGGCAGCCACTGGAGGAGGGGTAAGGAAAGGTCTTTCTGCGAAGGTGAAAGGTGAGGTATTCCAAGCAGAAGGAACAGTTGGTGCAAAGCTTCTAAGGCAGGATCAAAGTTGGCATGTTTGAGAAACAGAAGCAAAAGGTCAGTGAAACCCAAGTGAAATGGGCAAGTGGAAGAGTATTAGGGGAAGTAAAAGAGACCTGAAAATAGAAGATAGGGTGACATAATCTTGTAAAGAAGCAGAGTAGGATTTCTAGGAAGTGTTAAGTGACATTTTAAATTTGGGGTCATAAATCTGAAACAAGAGGAGACCAATTATGTGTTTTTCTCCAGTAGAGCTGGAGATCTAGGTAAAATAGCTGCCAGGGGTTTCATGAAGATAAGTTCAAAGTTTTTTTCAGCCAATCTTTTTATACAGCTCACACTGTACTATTGAGTGTGAATATACTAATAGAGTATATTGAATATACTAATATTGAATATTAGTATTCTAGCTATACTAGTATATATAGTATACTAGCTATTGAATATACTAATAGAGTCTCTGCTTCTAGGAAACTCACAGGTCAATTATAATCTCTCCTGATGAATTTATGAATCAAGTACAATGGGAGAACTGGCATTTAGTCTAGATCAGGGGAGTTGGAGCAGGTTGACTGCACACCAGAAGGCGTCTATATACTGAGTCTTATGGGATGAATAGCAGTTTGCTGGTGGAAAAGATGGGAACCATAAGCCTTTGAAAAACAGAGAGCAGTGAAGGGGAATGAGCAGGTGAGAGAGTGGAGCACATGTGGCCTGGCACGGGACGTGCCATCACGAAGGGGATGGTGGGAGGTGACACTGAGGAAGCAGGGTGGGGCCAGACTGTGAAGGGTTTTGTGAGTCACACAAGAAATGGGCGTTTTTAAGGAGAAGAACAAGATAATCTGATTTGTTTTTTAGGGCTATCCTGGAGGCAGTGAAGACACTGGTTGGGAATCAGAAGAGGCTTAGGGCAGAGAGACACTCTGAAAGTGCAATAATTTAGACGAGAGATGACAAAGTGGTGGCATCCTCTCTGGCAGTGTGAATGAGGTCCCAGAGGCCAGACTGAACGATTTCTGAGGCAGAAATGGAGACGTTTAGTGACTGCCTGGATGTAAGGGAGTGAGGATGTACAGACAAAGAGGAGGCAGGGTGGCTACTAAAGCTGGAGACTGGGGGTGTGATTGTTAATTCCTAAGACTAGAATACAAGAGGTGGGCAGGTATATGTAAATGTTTTCCTCTTTGAAAAAAGCCATTAAAGGACTGTGGTACTAGAAGATAGACAAAGGGTTTTTTGGTCCATATGTTTTAAGCCAAACATTTATTAACAGAGATATTTCCAAGATCCACTAAGAAAAGAATGTATGATCCTCAGGTTATATGGAATTATTTTCAGAACCGAGAAAACAAGTATGGGTTTAAACTAACAGTATCCACAGCTTGAACTCTCTAGAGCTGAGAAGGGCAGGTGGGTTCTGTTATGCTTCTATAAGACAGCATTTCCCTTACTGATCACAAAACTCTCACCTATTCATTCCCTTGCTCACCCATTCCACACTTATTTATTGGGTGCCTATGGTTTGTGTATGTAATGGTAAACAAAACAAATATGGCTCCTGTACTCAGGAAGCTTATAGTCTAATGCAGGAGACAAACAGTTAACAAGCAAACAAAAGGTAAGTATATATTGTGGCAAAGGTCAAGAAAAGAATCAAGGTGCTACAATAAAGAGCAACCAGGGAGGGGAGCCTGGGTGGCTCAGTCAGTTTAGCGGCCAACTCTTGATTTCGGCTCAGGTCATGGTCTCATGGTTTGTGGGTTTGAGCCCCACATTGGGCTTGGCAGGGGACATAATATTTATCCAGAATACCTGTGACGTGAGCAGCACTGTAGGAGAAGTAGTTTTCCAAGTATCATTATATATATATATATATATATATATATATATATATATATATATATTTTTTTTTTTTTTTTTTTTTTTATTTTTTGAGAGAGAGATAGAGCACACAAGCAGGGGAGGGGGCAGAGGGAGAGAGAAAGAGAATCTTAAGCAGGCTCCATGCTCAGTGTGAAGCCTGTAGCAGGACTCAATCCCACGACCCTGGGATCATGACCTCAGCCAAAATCAAGAGTTGTATGCTTAACCAACTAAGCTACCCAGGCACCCTTCATTCTATATTTAATTAAATGGTATTCTTCGACTACTTTTAAGTCTTTCCCTTTAACCCTAAACTTAGTCCATTTTCTAAGTATAGCATGAAAGTTAAAAAAAAAAAAAAATGGGGGCATGTAGTGGATGCTGTACGTTTGATTGAAGTGTTTATTCCCATATCTGCAGGGCATGTTGGTTGTCCCAAAGATCTCAGTTGAGAGCCTCTATGGGAATTGCTGCTAAGACAGCAGACTCTCTCAAGGTTATACCTCTGACGGGGAGTGGAGGGAAGCAAGTACCTAATGCCTAGTCAGTGCAAGAGTATAAAGACTGGGCACTCTTGTCTTAGACAGGATGACTCTGAGGGATCAGAGCAGCTAGAGGCCTTTGCTGGAACTACATCGTCCTGCACCTCCTCCCTGTCCTACTTTTCTTACTTTCCCAAAGGTGTTCACCCCAAGGGTATTCCCCCAGCCAACTTCCTGCATGGAAACCTGTGTCTCACACGGTTTCCCAGAGAACCTAGCTAAGACAGTATGTAAATATTACATGTCTGTACATGTAACACATTATTTATAGTTAATATTTCAAATTATTTATAGTTAATTATTTACGGTTAATATTTCAAGGAGTTGCTTCTTGTTTAGTATTGATAGGGAATTTGAAAACGACGATGCCAGGCTCTATGGTGAAAACTTTCTATGCATCCACTTTTAATTTAATCCTCACAACAACTCCTTGAGATAGGTACTATCATTATATAATTTGATAAATTATGAACCTGGAGCTAAGGAGATAAAATGACCTGCCCAAGGTCACACAGCAAATAAAAAGTAGAACTAAGAACTAGAGTCTAGTTGCTCTTAAACCAACATTTGTACTTTTAACATACAGTGTTTTCCTGAGATTCACTGAGATTCACTCATTTTAGTAGTACAATTCTGTGCTCCATTACAGTGTTTTTAAATTTGCATGTTATAATTCAATTATGTGCTTATTATTAACTTGCTATAAGAGGTTAAATATAAGGATTTCTCCTATTAGTCTAATTCAATAAGAATGACAAAGGAAATGAAATTTTCTAAGATCTAATTTTAAGAGCTAATAGAATTAAATGTTTATTTTATTAATTACATGATCACAAGTATGATCACTGCTATTGAAGAGAGCTGTGAGGAAGCCAGCCAGCCAGATGCTTTTTCCCCAACAATAGTCATAAGTGCTGAGACTTTATCAGAAGGAGAATAAGGAAATGATTTACTAAGTATTTTTAAGCGAGCTATGTAGTTACAAAGCAGAGATAATAAATTAAAACAATCAAGATTCTGTGCAGGCATCCCTATATAAAGCTCTCTGCAAAGCAAATTGATATTAAATAAAGAAATAAAAATATGGGTATATTGTGATTGATGAAACCTTGTGTTTCACGGTCTTATATTTTCTTTTAACTGTCTCTTCCTCTGGCTATCTTTTGCCTCAGTTGTCCTGACATTACATGAGAATTCACAATTTGATTCACACACAAAAAAAGAATAGATGAAATTGGAGGGAGACCTTACCTGTCCAATAATGAGAGGAACCACAACAGTCATAAAAAGCTGAGAAAAAATAGATGTGAAAGGCACAGAAGAGGATGAGCCAAGCTGCAAAACAAGAATATAAGAGGAGTTAGAATTACTTTGAAGTGGTTACCAAATATCGCTGTTAGTTAAATGGCACAGTAAGTGAATTCTCTCACAGCCACCAAAAATTGGGTAGCTACATACAAACAGCAAGTGAAGTTACTTTTAATTTTCTGAATTTAGCACACAATAGACTGAGTAATTTAATACATAATTTTTATTGGGAAACTACCATTGAGGGAAAATGGTAACTATGTTTTTGCAATTAACTTGAATTGCTTATTATTAAATACATTGCTGATTAGTAAAGTCATTCTTTGTTCATACTGTCCATAATCATGGCGATCTATTTCACCTATAATCCACAGTTTGTATGCTTTCTATTTCACTTGTCTGTAGATCCCTAAGACAAACATACTGTGTCTCATTATTCTCTTATCAAGATCACATTTCTATGTATGCAAATGAAATAGTTTCTAACTTTTCTACTTCAAAACAGAGCCAATGAATCTCCTATACCTTTAAAATTTACTCTTACACAAAATCTAGGAAACGGGAATTCTTGGAACATAAATTATTTTTCAACGTAAAGTTTCAGTGTATCTCTCTTTTTGCCTCCCTCCTCATTTTTTGGTTCGTCCTTACTAATGATGGCACTCTGGGCTTCATAAAGATTTTACTGTCCGTAGCATAGGTAGTGTTTATCTGTAAACACAGTCCTATACTCACTGTTAGTCTCAACCACCAAGAATTGCAAGCTTCCTATTAACTTTGTAATGGCTTTTGAAACCTCCTTCTGGCTTTCAAACCTCTATGGACAAACAATAGCCTGTTCAATAGATGTTTATCTCTTTTATGAGGCCCTTTTGCAGCCAGGTTCTTTCAAGCCATCAAGTAATCTCCCTGGAACTTGGAACTTTTACCCTTCCCCTGCAGACCAAACCTCAATTTTTATATTTCCTATGTTTAATTAAACTTGGAAATACCTCTTAAAAGATAATTTTTGTGAAAGACTTTGAGGTAGTAATGAATGAGGGCATAGAATAAAACAAATGAAACAAATGAAACGTTTAGATAAATGAAGTCATTAGCTCAGATGAAATGATGTGGGGTCAGTGTTTTCACTGACTTCTAATTCCTGCATGAACTAGCTTACCAAAATCTTATCTACACCATGGTGGATTTTATGAAATTCTGTCCCCATCCTTGGCTCCAATCTATATGCACTCAATATGCCAAGAATGTATGTTCTGCCCACCAATGGCCTGCATTCACTTAATACTAGCTTCAGCACTGACCACTGGCTGTGAGTTTAACTCACAAAAACTGTAGTCCCTAACCTTTTCCTCCAGAACCAATATAAACTAAAGAAATGAAGAAAGACAAACAGAAAAAGTGAAACTGGTGAAGAACACCTAGAATTCCTGGTGTGTTACATGCTACATGGATGTTAGAGGTCTCTTTTTATGAGAAGCCAAAGTATTAAAAGCCAGTAATTCCACCCTATTTTAGAACAACTATGTCTTTGAAGTGCAAGGTATTTAATAAATATACCCTTCTTTCCACAAATATTAACTCTAAAGATGCTCCTGGGGTAAGAATTGAAATTTTAAAACTATATATTTTATAGAGAAACTGAGGCACTGGATGAATTGAAAGATAAAATTTAAAGAACAAAGTTTTCAAGTTCAAAAGCATCCAGCTCAATGCTCTATCCATAAGGTTCACAATATTTGGAGAGAGGCAGTAGGATTCAGGGTGATAACCTTCAAGTAAAACCTGTCAATTCTTGCCTGGAATCTCATGGGTAGATAATCTCACATATCCCTGTTCCCCTCCCTCCCTCCCTCCCTCCCTCCCTCCCCTCCCTTCCTCCCTTCCTGAGAAAGAGAGAGAGAGGGAGAGAGAGAGGGAGAGAGAGAACTCTCACTCAAGCATGGGGGGTGGGGCAGAGGGAGAGAGAGAATCTTAAGCAGGCTCCATGCACCCAGCTCTGAGCCTGACATGGGGCTAAATCTCATGACTGTGAGATCATGACCTGAGCCAAAATCAAGAGCTGGATGCTCAACCAACTGAGCCACCCAGGTGCTCTTCTGTTCCCCTTTCTATCTCAACTCTACTGTTATTTAATGTGTCTTTAAAATGTCTTAATGAATAACCATATCAAGCTATATTCCCTCTGTAAACCCAGTGCTTATTGACCCAATACCTGGCAGAGATAATAAGTTTGCAGATAATAAAGCTGTGCACGACTAACAAGATGAAGTAATCTGTAAATATAAGGTGCTAAAAAGTGTCACACTCATTCAAAACCGTATCCGTATTTTTTCTAAAGTTACAAAAACACAAAACTTAAGTATATTTTAAAAACCTCTTATTATCAGTGGTGTTATACAATCACCTGGTATTATTTTTTCCACTGCTTATTTATCACTGGTAACACAATTAATTCTAATATGCACCTAGAAACAAAGGGCATCTAGACATGATGAGAACCACGTGAAGGAAGGAGGTGTGTGTGTGCGTATAAGAAGTAGAGTGAGCTTTGCGTGTTCTCTGCCCTCAGCCCTCCTCCACGCCCTTCCTTAGCTCCTTAATGCTGCTCTGGAGGGAAAGACCTAAAACTTAATAGAATCCTACCCCTGAAAGACTTGGAATCCCATTCTCTCTTTTTAAAGATGTGAAAACTGAGGTCCAGGCAGAAATGACTTGTAATTAACACCTCTAATACTTGCCTTATGATGTGAAATTGGCTATGCTTCTCAAACCCGTTCAAGCAAGTCTTCAGCCAAATCTACTCTGTGATCATAGTTCTCCTACACTGGAAGGCTTGCTTGTTTAACAAAAAAGTATTGCTGGAGAGCAGTAACCGCAGAGATCAAATAGAGAAAAGTTAAAACATCACTTCATTTATTAAGTTAATTTGGGGGTTATTTTTAATCCCAATTCTATCTAAAAGATTGCATTTGGAGATAAGAGAGGTAAAGGAAAATTCACGTCAGTTTTAGCTTTAAAATTTGTTATATATTTTAATTTCTCCACCCATCACATAATAGACCATGTCCATGTTCAATGTTTAGAAGGGTTGTGTTCCTAGAAGGCAATAGAAAAGGTGATCTCCAAAGTCCCTTTGTCCTCTAAAAGGTCTGTGATCTCTGGTCTACTTGGTTGGGAACACAGGTTAGAGGAGCTTCCCACTTTGTCAGATCAGAGGCCAGAGCAAGCTGGCCAGGGATGCAACTAACAGGGTTCATGAAGCCAGACTAGGTACGCAGTGATGCTGGGGAAGAAATCCCGCAGGATGCCTCTCTTAGAAGTGGTTCTGAAAGGAAGGAGATCTCAGTACTGAGGTCTAATTTGGCATGAGTCCTTTCTTTTGAATCAGCAACAGACCTGTCGTGGTGGTCAATGTGAAGATGCAGAGATGCTCTTGGGGACGTTTCTGACGCTATGAAGTACAGAAGAAAGAAGAGTGAGCATCTGGCATCAGGTAACATATGAGAGCATGACCAGAAAAGCACAAGACCCCATCATTTTGTATGCAGAGTTGATTTTAACTAAAGCAGAAGGAAGTATGTGCGAGGGATATTCTGTTCTTCACATTTTAATGAGGAACCTGTCATGGTTTCTATTGTGAAGACCAGTGTGTTTATAAGAAGCATCAATAATTTGTCCATTTGGATAGAGTTGCAGGTGCAAGATAAGGATGTATCAGGCCAGTGCTCTGTGCTTCATTGAGCTACCCTGGCAGATTTAAAGGTGATAGTCTCACACTGCCAACCCGTATTTTAATATACAGTGTGTTAAATGAACAATCTGGTCACTGGCTAATTTCTTTTAGAGATACAATGCTTTGAAGCAGAGAACTCACAATTAGGTTTGTTTTATTTGTTTTAATATCATGGAGAGAAGAAATGTTGCAGCGAAAACTAAACATGTGAAAATTCAGGACCTTTGTGTTTGATCATTCAAATAGTTACTGGTGCCTCCTGTGAGGCAGGAGCATGTTCTAGGCATTGGGAATCCAACAGCGAACACAACACAAAACCCCTCCTCTCCAGGAGGTGCTTTTTAAAAAAAAATTCTTTTAATGTGTAGTTTTGAGACCGAGACAGAGCATGAGTGGGTAAGGGGCAGAGAGAGAGGGAGACACGATATCCAAAGCAGGATCCAGGCTCTGAGTTGTCAGTATAGAGCCCTACGAGGGGCTTGAACTCACAAACTGTGAGATCATGACCTGAGCTGAAGTTGGACGCTCAACTGACTGGGCCACCCAGGCAGCTCCAGGAGCTGCTCTCTAAAAGTTGAGGAATGTGTGCATGTCTACCCAGCACCAAGTGCTCACGCGCTCTTTGCCATAGAATACCTTTCCTCCCCAGTCGCAACTGGAAAAGTTCTGGTCCTTTTCTAAGGGTTAATTCACGTATCACTTGTTTAGGAATGCTTTCCAAACCCTCCTCCTCAAACACAGACTCGGCCGCCCCCTCTTTTGTGGCTCTGCGTTTGCACTGTTCCTCTCAGAATCCTTAGTCTTGCTCTTGTGTACAAATCTGTTTCTCTCACTACACTGTATGTTCCAGAAGGTCAGGGACAGGATCTCATTTATATTTATATTCCCAGAGCCCAGCAGAGTGACTACGTTTTACATCTAGGGCAGTGGTTCCCAAACTCTAGCCCATCAGAAATACCTGCAGGGCTTCTTAAAACACAGATTTCTTGGCCCCATCTTCAGAGAAGGTTGGGGAGTATGTTGAGAATTTGCATTTCCAATATGGTTCCACTGAAGTTGGTGCTGCTGAGCTTATGGTTCACCCTTTGAGAACCACTAATCTAGCACATAGCAGGTATCCAACAATTTTGAGTTCAATTAATGAACTCAATTAACCAACAATACATAGGCAGCAAAAGAGGCCTGACAATGTTTTCTTTTCTTTCCACCCGTCCAACTACAAATTACAAAGCCCTGCTTAATTCACAGTCTCAAGAAGAGGATCACATTGCCTGGCCTCCCAACAATCTCCTATAATTACAATAATGGCAATTTTACTTGTAGACTTTCTATGTGCCAGACACTGCTCTAAATGCTTAATGTATGCCAAATAATTTAATTCTCACAGCATCTCCTTCAGGCAGGTCTTACTAGTACCACCATTTTCATATAAGCCAACAGTGGCACAGAACAGTTGGACTTAGACAAGGTCACTAGCTAGAGAGTGCCAGAGCCATGACCTAAACCTGGAAGTGTCACTCCACAGCCCTCACACGTCATTTTTGCACTCTGCTGCATATTTATTACAGAAGATACAGAGCAGTGAAATGGGGAAAGGGGCAGGGGTAGAAGCCAAACCTGGGATCCCCCTTTTTTGCCCTTGTGAGAGAAAGACAGGGAGGGTGTGTGTGTGTGTGTGTGTGTGTGTGTGGTGCCTACATGGAGATGGGAACTGGAAAGCAGGCAGAAGCAAGAAGAGGGAGAAGGAGAAACAAAAAGAGAGGTGGGAGAAACTTGGGAAGCAGTAATTGATGATACAGTCTTTCTCATCTGGGGTTCCAGATCTGAACTACAGAACACAGGAGATTATTTGAGTGACTATTTTCTCAACTCTTTCAAGGATGGTACCTAAATAGTATCTGAGTAAATGCATCAGAAAGAGTTAATCCAATATATACAATGGCTGTCTTAGGGCATTAGGGCTTCATTATATAACCTGGCAGAGAAAGGCTGAATGGAACCAGGGTTGACAGTTATCAATCCATTCAATTTAGAAACTGATTTGGAAAGAATCTGGGGGTTCAGCCAGTAAAATATTGTGGGGCCAAACAAGGCTCAGAGAGACAAATGAGTAACAATTCTTGATGGAGACGCTGAGCGTCTGTAAAATCAGAGTTATCAACCTACAGTTAGAAAACAGATGGTGTGTTTTCAATCACTTCTGTAAGTGAGCTGACCTGTAAATTGTCATTAATGCACCAGGTCTTCACTTGCTCTGCTGTGTAATCAGCCTTTTATCTCCTACCAGGGAAATCCATTAGCCACTGGCGTCTCTACTATTTGTGTCTCTTCTCGGCTATTAAAACATTATTGTATTAAATAATTCACCCCTGATGATTGGTCTTTGCTTTCATTAGCACTGCATTCAGGGAAAATATAAGAACAGATATTTACAGTTTATACTGTAGAACGGTGAAGGGTAAATCTCTTCTGTGAGAAAAGCGGGACAAAGCCACTTTGGATAGGGAGCGGTGTTTGTTCACTTCCTGCCCAATTTCCACCCTCCGCCATGGCCCGCAGAACCCAATCCTGGGGAGGGGGCAAGGGGGTCACTTACTAGTGGCTCTCCTTTCTTGTGCCTCTACACAGACACCCTCATAAATACCGGTGTCCTTCCCATCACAAAGACAAACATCCTAACAGAAGAAGGGAGAGTGTCCCCAGGCCCCAGTCCCCCAAATCCTTTGAGATTTCCATCTTTCCCCAGAAACTATAGTTTAGCCTTTCTTTCATTCAACTGCTGCCCCTTCTCTCACAGAGAAACCTGCAAACTACATCGATGACTTACACAAAATCAAGGACTTAAATGTATACCAGCTGATGGGCTCAACGTAAAAATGGCCATGATTTTTATCAAAATTAAAATATGATTGTTAATCGTGATTCAGCTGCATGCATAAAACTAAAATTGGGTTACTGTCTGGAAAGTATATACTTAGTAGAGGAAATGAGCCTTTTTATATCTAGATGCATGGTATTTTTCTTTGAGAAGTAACAAACAAAATAGGCTTTTAATAATTTTTTAAAGATAAATTATGTAAAACATTTCTTTTTATTATATGCTAATTTAAAACATAAGATGAAAAGATTACCTTCCAATCACTGACGGAAACTGTGTACAATTGTAAATTCTGGTTACTCAAACCACACAGGATGTTCAGTGAAACGTGCCTAAAGGAACTGCAAATTGGCTGTGGGGAAATGAGCTATCAGGACATGGAAGGCTGGAGGGAGAGATACTCAGAGGCATCTGGGAACAAACTTTGCTCCTAATTTGGCCACAGAATTTGGTCTTGTCAGTCTATTTGGTTAGGGAACCAAAGAGCCCATTGTTGCTAAATAGTCCCTCAAGTGGAGTAAACATCTAAGTTCCCCCAGAAGAGTGCCCTAAGCCGGGGGACCAAAAGGCAGGAGTGGCCTAAGGGAGCTGTTCCCTTTTACTCTGGCCAGACCCCACCTGCTCAGGGAGCACCAGCAGTGGCAGCTGCTGTTGGAGAGGGAACCAAGGGGCAAGGGGAAAGCCTGGCTAAGGCAGTGCTGCGGTCATCCGGTGTCCCTGCCTGGCTTCAGCTAAGTCTGAGAAGTCCCAGACCAGCAGTGGCAGTGGCCTCTCTGGGTCACTGATCCTGGAAAGGGAAGAGAGGTTTATCAGTGTCACCTCTAGAGCATTTGGAAATAGCTTGCCAGGCACTCCCCCGACCCATTACGTTTCAGCGAGATCAGAGGGGAGAGGGAAGTGCTGGCATGAGCATTTACAAGAGATCCCACAGATGATTTTGGTTTACAAAATCCTCTCTGTGTGAGAACGACTTCTGAGGGATTTCCACACACAGCCCAAAGATGAGCTACTCTCAGGTTCAGGAGGAGATTTGTCTTCAGCTGCTTTCGGAACACTTGGGCACAAGGTAGGAAGACTGGCTCAACGTGAACGACTGGGGCAATCAAACGGACAGTTGCTCTTTAAGTGCTTCACGTTTTGTCACTTTACGCATCACATGTGTGTGACCGTCAAATACACAACCCATCTTTGGGAACATATTACAAAATGTAATCAGACTATTGTACATGACACTAATGGCTGTATTCACTGTTTCTGTTTATATTGATGGGATTAAAAGTGGAATAATTTTCTATCACAGATGGCCAATTATGAGGGCAACTAATGAGGACTGTAGCTTTGAAAGTTGCCACTCAATCTGTCTCTCCCATGCTGGGCCCGCCTCGTACACGAACTCCTGCACCATGTAGTCTGAACCAGGTACGTTAGCAGTTAGAGTTTTCCTCTAAATCTCTCCCATGTTCTAATTTGTTCTTGTTTACCCAAATAAGCTTTAAGTTCCTTCAACGCAATAACTATGCCTTATTCTTTTTTGTCTTTCCTATGTTACCTAGGATACACATGTTCCAGAGATAATCATCGATGGTGATAACAGGTCTTAAAATAAGAGGTGTCTCCTAGGAGGCATGCTTTGTGAGCACAACTTGGAAAGGCACGTGCAAGGGGGCACAGCGCCTGGCTGAAAGCACCTGATGTTCTTTACTACTTGTACAGAGTCTCAAGTCAATTGCAAAACCTCTTTGAACCTAAGTTTTCTCATATAAAGTGAGGATAATACATTGAAAGGTAGCCGTGGGATTCTTTATGAAGTACGTATTATAAATACTTGTTAAAAATTATTCTACCTCGGGGTACTTGGGTGGCTCAGTTGGTTAAGTGGCTGGCTCTTGGTTATGACTCAGGTCACGATCTTACGGTTTGTGGGTTCGAGCCCCGCATCGGGCTCTGCACTGACAGTGCCTGCTTGGGATTCTCTTTCTCCCTTTCTCTCTGCCCCTCCCCTCCTTGCTCTCTCTTTCTCTCTCTCTCTCTCTCTTAAAATAAATAAACTTAAAAAAAATTATTCTACCTCTCCTCCCGTTTCCCCCTCTCCTCCTGGAAAAACAAGGTTTCTTATACAGTGCTGTGGGAATTGAAGGCTATTGGATTTAAGAACCACTGACATGGGAAGTAACAGAAGACAGTCACATCAATGGGACGTATAGGGAGCTCAGAAACAGAATGTGGTGTGCATGCATGTGAGTGTACATCTGTTTGTGTGTGTGGGGGTGCATGTATGCATATGTCTAACTATCATAATGCCTTATAAATATTTGCTTGAACAGAGGCCAGATCCCCAAGAAATCAAGTCATATCAACTCAGTTGAGATAACAGCAGCACTGGTGGCGTTTCACTTACTTAAGGGGTTGCTTACATGCTATCGAATGGGTAAGGGTGTAGACGAATGTTTATCAAACATCCTAAAGTATTGAATTGACCATCCCCACATATGAAGATGGTCTGATCTATAACTCTGAGGACATGACTTTCAGAAGTGGTCAAAGTTTGGACTCCAAACTAGATGTTCAATGACCTTTATGGCTATGGTGGAAGTGAGGCCTTGGTCTGCTGTTTTAACCGCACAAGCCTAAAGTGTTACTGACCTTCCCCTGCCAAGCATAAACTTATTTAAATAAATTGGTGTTCTACAGAATTATGGAGTTTGAGACCGTGAATATGGTCTCCAATATATGGTGTCCTTAGATCACAACCACAGTAAATTAGACAGAGCTGTTCTATGGTGTGAATACACAGTTATCCCTGACCTTTGTCTTAACTTTCACAGGGAGTAACAAAGAAGTTTAAACATTGTTTCCTTTCACTCCTCAGAATAAACAAGATGTGGTTGGGAAGCAGATGTGGCAGCAGCTAAGGAGGCTGGAGGGGAACACAAGTCCATAGAAGCAGGGGCTTCACGTCACCTGATGGGCTGTCCCAGTACGGTACACGTGGGCTTCAAACTGGCTGCCTGATCTTACCACCTAAATGCTGAACTCAGCCCTACAGTCTCTTTTCGTCTTAACTACCACACTACAGTTCCAGGCTTAAAATTCTCTCTCCTTCAGTATTCTCTATTATTTGCTGCTGAACAAAGACTATTATAATGGCTGGTAAATAACCATATCAAGGAAAGGAAAGACATGCAAGTTTTTAAGTGACGTTAGACATAACAGAGAATCAGCACCATGCATATGAGAAAATATGAAGTAAGCAGGAGATCCTTTGAGTTTCCATCTACCTTCTCTTTTTCCTCAAATTAAAAGTTTTCATCCAGAACAAAATTCATTATAACCCCGCTTCTCACTTCTTCTATTAAATAAAATGTTTTCTATTTTAGTAATCTCCTTTGAAATATTTTGATACTTGTGATACTTACAATTTCGGGCTTGGATTTTAATTATCTATGAATGTATTCTATTTCCTCTATGAACACATAAATTCTTTGAGAGAAAGATCCATATCAGATTGAGCTTTGTAATATTCACAGTGCACAGCAGGCATTCACACACTGAATACAACCATGGATGTTTTGCTTAATACTACTGAAAAAAAAAAAACAAAAACAAAACACTATAGGAGCGCCTGGGTGGCTCAGTCAGGTTAGCATCTGACTTCGGCTCAGGTCATGATCTCACAGTCCATGGGTTCAAGCCCCATGTCAGGCTCTGTGCTGACAGCTCGGAGCCTGGAGCCTGCTTTGGGTTCTGTGTCTCCCCCTCTCTCTGTCCCTCCCGTGCTCATGCTATGTCTCTCTGTCTCTCAATAATAAATAAACGTTAAAAAAAATAACAAAAAGAAACTATAAATTCTTTTTTGGAGCAAATACAAGGTAAGACTTTATGCATCAGGCTGAGACCCTCACCTTCTAACCATCCATTTACCATCTGAACTGATCTAATCATTCATTACTCACCCACCTTTCTATTTTGCTCCTTCCAAGAAATATTTATTGAATATTTGGCACTGGGGGCAAGGTAATGAATAAGGCATGCCTTGTTCCTAGCCTAGGAGAACTTAAAATCCAGCCGATGCTTAACTACTTGTAACATTGTTTTGTAAGGAAAATTAAGATGGAATGTTCCAAGTAATACAAGTATAAGTGCAGTTTTGAAAGCTGGGCAAGGCTTAATTTGTCCTTATAATAGGAACTCCAGGGACTGGTACATAACAACTGATAACATAAAGACAATAATTTCTGCCCCTGCCAATATCAGAGGTATATTATCAAGAGAATTGAGGTAGTATATATCAAAACACTTCGCATCTTAGAAGCAAACAAATGCTAATATTTCAGGGAAAGTTTTATCGCTCTCACTGTCAGCCACAGTAAACACTGGATTTATTTACATGTAAGATTATAAAATTATAGACTATAAACGACTACAGAATCTTAAAGGTTTAAGTTTTAAGACTGCCCACCATTAAGGTCTGGGCAAGTTGGATTGTTGCTACATCTCAGATAAGTGCTTCTGCAGAACCTTGACATCCTTCCTGGAATTATTTTCTATTTTCCTTTCTAAAGCGTCACATGTAAATAATTAGCACTCGCATGGTTCTTTATAGCTTACAGCACACTTTCACATAAATTAACTCATTTCAGCTTATCATAATCTTCATAATCCTCATTTTACAGAGGAAAAAAACTGAGGCTGAGAAGGATTAGGGAGAATCCACTGCTACACAACAAACTGGCTGCAAACCAAACCAAAATTTTATGCCTTCTCACCATACATACCATGCTACCTTTCCACACACAGACTGTGAGGGAAAATGAAGCCAGTCCCTTCAAAATGGCTTTATAACAAAGGAATGTGTGCCTAAAGGTGGAGCATGTAACAGGGAAGGAAATACCAGTCTTAAAGGTAGCCCTAACCCAACTCTTGGGACAGATGCATTCATCCATCTGTCCAACTGAGATGTGATACAGTAAGAAATATAAGTTCGGGGGGGCGCCTGGGTAGCTCAGTTGGTTAAGCATTCAACTTCGGCTCAGGTCATGATCTCGCGGTCCATGAATTCAAGCCCCGTGTTGGGCTCTGTGCTGACAACTCAGAGCCTGGAGCCTGCTTCATATTCTGTGTCTCCCCCTCTCTCTGCCCCTCCCTTGTGTGCTCTCTCTCTCTCTCAAAAATGAATTAATGTTTAAAAAATAAAAAAAAAAAAAAGAAAGAAAAAGAAATATAAGTTCGGTCTTCCTCCTGGCATAGAGCTTCTAAAACCTTGTAACTTCCTGAGTCATAGCAGTGATGGGAACAGCTTTTACTATAATATTTGCTTTTTTTGTCCCCAGTTCCTGGCACAGAGGGTTCAGAGAGTTCCTGCATTGGTGAATGTATCCACATGTAGGGGGTTAGTATACCCCAAACTCTATAGGGACAGAAGATCCTGCATTTGGGACGCTTCTAGACCTTGCTCTATGTACCTCTGCATCTGACTTTTCATTTGTATTCTTTATAATATCATTTATGATAAACTGGTAATGTGTTGTGAGTACAGAAACAGCCTTCCTTTACCAACCATCCATTCAAAAATATTTTTAAAAATTTTTTAAAAATTCATTTTTATTTTTTGAGAGAGATAGAAAGTTAGGGGGAGGGGGAGACGGGCAGAGAGAGAGAGGGAGAGACAGCCTGCCAGGGAGCTTGATTTCTTGACTATGAGATCTTAACCATGAGATCTTGACCTAAGCTGAAATCAAGAGTCGGAGGTTTAACCACTGAACCACCCAGGCACCCCTCAAAAAATATTTTTGAGTGGCTTCCATAGACAGGCACTATTTTGGGCATTGGGGTTACAGTAGTGATCAAAACAGATAAAGTCCCTGCTCCTCTGTGATGCTCATGTTCTAGTTGGGGAAAACAGATAATAAACAAACTGACAAATGATTAAAATATCATGTGATCATAAATGCTAAATGGAACAATTAAGTATGGTAGGTGGGGAGGTATTGGTGGAGAGAGGGTATATTGTTCCATATGAAGTAGTTAGGAAAGGGCTGTCTCCTAAAATGACATTTTATTAGAGACCAGAGATGAAAGTGAAGGAGAGAGCCATGTGGAGATCTGAGGGGAAAATCCAGGCTGAGTTAAAGCCAAGTGTAAAGACTCAGGATGGTTCTTGGTGCGGCTAGAGCATCCCATTATGTGTGCCCATTCCATTCAATCTCCCACATAACTATTTCAAATCTTGGCCTCTTTCACCAAATCTCCAATACTTGTTTGCTTTTTTTTGGTCCTCTACCCCTAGCTTCACTTGCCATTTCACTGGGAAAATATAAACAATAATAAGAAAATGTATACAAGCTCCTATAGTTACAGGAACCAATTTACTTGCGTATTTGCCCTTATACCATGGCTTCCCTCCTACTACTATGGATAAACTATCTGTGCTTAGGGGGCCACACTCTCCCTTTGTGCACTAGAGTTCACCCTCTTTCTCCTATTCAAGGACATGTGTCCACAAATTCACCCTTCTTTTTTCTGTCTGAATTGTTTCTTCTCTAGCTGAATTAATATCAATGCAAATATCCTAATAATTTTGCCAACTTAGAAACAGATCCTACATTAACTTTGTTGCTGCCCCATTTTCTGCATCCTTTATAGCAGAATTCCTCAAAAGAGTTGGCGATTATCACTGTCTTTAACTCTTTTTCATTCATTCTTGAACTGACTTTAATTAGGCATTTACCTCCACATTTCTGCTGAAATAGCTCTTGTTAGGGTCCCCAGTGACCTCCATCTTGCTAAAACCAATGGCTGATTCTCAGACTTCATTGTATCTGAACTATTACCACCATTTGAAGTAGTTGACCACTCTCTCCTTTTTTGAAACACATTCTCTAAACTATTACCACCATTTGAAGTAGTTGACCACTCTCTCCCTTTTTGAAACACATTCTCTACTAGCTTCTAGGACACAAAAATCTCTTGGTGTTCTTCCTAAGCAAACTGGATATCCTTGGTGGTCTTTGCTGACTTATTATTAGAATGCCTCAGAACTCAGTCCACTAATACCTTCTCTATCCTCTCTTGGTAATCTCATTCTGTCTAACTTCAAATCCATCTCTATGTTGACTTCTCCCAAAAGTGTATCTCTTATCCAGACTTCTGCCCTGAATCCCAGACCCATATAGTCAACTGCTTACTTGATTTCTCTACTTTGATGTCTCAACGGCATCTTAATCCAAACATGTGCAAGACTGAGCTCTTTATGAGTTCCTTCAACTTGCCCAGCCCTACAGCCTTCTCTTTCTTCTCTACAGTAACTCCACCCCTCCAATTGCATTGACTTAGTTATCCTTGACTCTTCTGTGTCCTCATAACCTTCATTCAATCTTTCAGGTCTTTCAAGATCTACTTCCAACTACTTTCCACCATTTACTCAACCACCTTGGTCCAAGCTAAACTGTCTCTTGCCATGATATTGTACTAGCTTTCTAATTGGTCTTCCTGTCTCCACCTTTATCTCCTGACGATCTATTCTCAATCCAGCATCCAGAATCATCCTTTGAAAAGGTATGTCAGAACATGCTACTCTTGTGATCAGAACGTTTTCAATGGTTTTGTATCTCTCTCAAATTAAAATTAAAACTCCTTAACAAAGGACTTCAAGGACCTACATCATTTGGCCCCTGTCATGGCTCTGACTTCATCTCTATCTACTCTCCTCCTTGCTCACTGCATTCCAGCCACACTGGCCCACTTGCTGTTCCTTAGGACACCATATATGCTCTCAGGACTTTTCCACTTGTTGTTCCCTCCACCTGGAACACTCTAGGCCTTTCCTCAAATATCATTTTCTTAGTAAGTCCCACCGTGACCTCCCTATTGAAAACAGCAATTCTCCCAACCCATTCTGGCACTTCCTCCTTCTCTCTTCCTCTCCTTCCTTTTATTTTTCTCTTTAGTATGTATCACTCATATATTGTATTTTCACTTATTTGTTGGTAGTTTCTTTCCACTAGTATATAACCTCCACAACAGCAAAGATGTATCTTTTTGCTCATTGCTATATCTTTGGTACCCAGGAAAGCACCTTGCATATAGGAAGAATTCAATACTTATTACTGAATCAGTGATGAATAAGTTTAAATAACTTTGAGTAATTTTTCTATAAAACAAAGGACAGAAATGGAATGTAGGCATGATAAGATGAGATTTAATTTTTAAGATATGTAATATTACAGAATACTTATATGTTAACAGAAACGATCCAGTGATAGAAAATTTGGTAATAAAGGACAAAGAAGGAAATTGTTTTGAGTTGTATTGTTAAGTAGCCAATAAGAGATAATACAACAGGAGCGACTGGCCTTAGATGAGGGCAAAGACAGTTTATCTGCAGAAATAGGAGAAAAGACAAAGAATGTAGATGCAGGTTGGTGGGATCTTGTAAAATTTCTGATTGCTTCTAATTTCCTCATCAGCTAGTTTCTTTTCTGCATCAGTTGAGATGAAAAAGGAGAAGAGGCACTGGAGATTTGAGAAGCAAGGAGAAGGTATGAAATGACTCTCTAGAGAGTGGGAATGAGGATTAATTAGAGGAAGGTAAGTATGATCACCAGGCTCACAGTTAGTGGTCATGAATTTCAAATGAGACCAGTCAGCATGGTAGCGTGTGTTCCAGGCATGTTCAGGTACATATGCAGAAAAGGTATAGGGTTGGGTATTAGCAGGCCTGGCACTTTGCCATGCAAATATAAAGCAGTAAGAGATGAGCAAGGTTGTCGAGGGTATACACAAAAAAGTAATCATAATGACAGACCAAGAGATCTAGGCTAGGTAAGATGGGGTGTGAGGGGATGGGAGTGAGGGGAGAGTATGTTAGAGGCTTTGCTAAGGCGATAAGGTAAATAAACTGGCCATTCTAGCAGGTCTGAAAAGATTTTAATTTGGGGAGTAGGTCACAAAGACAGGAGCTATTGGTAAGAGAAAACATTTGAAAATAGGAGTATGGAAGGATGCCATTACTGGCAGTAACAAAGTCAAGGGTGTGACTATAGGGGTGATTGGCTGAGATGAAGTGGAAGGCAATCTTACTGGAGAAGAGGTCAAGAATTTAGAGGCCAGAGTATTAGGAGGGATCAATTATGTGAATATTGAAAAGCACCAGGAGGGGCGCCTGGGTGGCTCAGTTGGTTGAGCGGCCGACTTCAGCTCAGGTCATGATCTTGAGATCCGTGAGTTCAAGCCCCACGTCGGGCTCTGTGCTGACAGCTCAGAGCCTGGAGCCTGTTTCAGATTCTGTGTCTCCCTCTCTCTGACCCTCCCCTGTTCATGCTCTGTCTCTCCCTGTCTCAAAAATAAATAAAAACGTTAAAAAAAAAATTAAAAGAAAAGAAAAGAAAAGAAAAGCACCAGGAATTAATCCAAGTGTACTATTAAAAAGAAGACAAGGGAAGGTACTAATATTTTTTTGGACTCCTAGAGAGTGACCTGGGGTTCTACCGATAATTATAGCAAGGAGTGGTAGCAGGCAGTATAGGCATATTGGCCTAACCTTCAAAGGAATGAGAATATTTTGTGGAGAAGGCATGGGAAATGATCTGGAATTGGTAACGAGGTGCAAGAAAGACACCTTACCCCATTTCAAGGCTCAGTGATATGAAAGGCACCTGCAGCAGAAACATGAGTCAGAGGACAGGTTTCAGTTGGAGCAAGATGGTGAGGTGGAACATTCTAAGAGCTCAAGAATACAGAGAACTGAGATTTCATCAGTAAAAAGGTGACACAATTCACTTTGCAAGGGCTGTATTTGTTTCCTCAGCTTCTCTAACAAAATATCACAAACTGGATGGCTTAAAACAACAGAGATTTATTGTTTCACAGTTCTGGAAGCAAGAGCATGCTCCCTCTGAAATCTACAGGGGAGAATCCCTCTTGTCTCTTCCAGCTGTGACATCTGCCAGCAGTCCTTGCTGTTCGTTGGCTTGTATGTGCATCACTCTAACCTCTGTCTCATCATGACGTGGTGTTCTCCCTCTGTTGGACTCTGCTTCTTGTAAAGACACCAATATTGGATTAAGGGTCCACCCTGTGCCAGTGTGACCTCATCTCAAATAATTATATCTGCAATGACCCTATTTTCAAATAAAGTCACGTTCTGAGGTCCTAGGGGTTAGAACTTCAACCTCCCATCATGGGAGGACATGATTCAGCCCATACCAGGGGTGCTAATAAAAAACACTACATCTTTTATGGAATGTGTTCCAATTTAAGTTGCTCAGGTTTTTGTCCTACTTGGTAAATGAAGCCTGGCAATTCAAGTGTTTAAGCAATGACCTTGGTTTGTAAAATGCATGACCACCTACACAGACAAAAAATGTTATATACTGTTCATGTGATTTAAGGTCATATAACATAGACGTGTCTATTGATGTTGTATGATGATGTCACAGAACCTGTTGGGACAGCTTAGTTAGCTAGCTCAGAAGGGAAGAATTAAACTTTGAAGTTGAGGGTCTTGGAGTCTCTTTAACTATTCTTGTAGCTCTATCATTTTAAAATGTTGAACTAACCAAAGCTCACAAGCCTATGGGTCTAAGAGTAGGGGAAAGCTTGCAACAGTGTGATGTCATAATGTTAACGAGCTGAGAACATTTCTCATTATGGCTGGAAATGGGCAGAAGAAGGAGAAAAACACTCATCTGGTTCTGTAGTCATGAGCCGAAACAAGGTCCCAGAGATTCCAGACCCCGAGATACCCAAAAGTGCTATCCTCGGTCTCGGCCCCACAGTTGTGGCTGTGACTTCTTCCCAGCTCGTCTTACAAGCATCACATGAATAAGGGATGCTACTCTTCTGCAATGGAGAAAACCTAGACTACAAAGCCATTTACTGTGCATTGGATTAGATGCTCAGCTTTCTACTTGTCCTCCGACCTCACTGCAGGTGGTGGTCTCAGGCTGGACTGCATCCTGTGCCTGTTGAGGGCTGCTCCTCCCAAATCGTGATCCAAGGTCTTAGAAGAACACTGAGGGGTGATCCTAATTCCTCACATCTAGTGAGCAGGTAGGCACACGCCCAGTTTTCTCTTCCGAATGAATGCAAAGCAATATTCATTTCGATATTAATGTGACTCACTGCAAATTCTGAACTGATGAAATCCAAATTAATGAGGTTTGTTATGCTGAGGGAAGTGATCTGATGATTTGACTCTTTTTAACCTTGTCAGCATGGAGCTAGCATTTCAGAAGGGATGGGGGAAGCGAGGTTTATTACTTGAAGGTAATGTCTTTCATGAAAGATGCAGTATCCAACTGTTTAGTAGGGCATCTCTTCCTCTCCACTTCCTGCACAGCTTGTAAGAAATGAAGTCCCTCACACTATTACTCTAATTGAATTCCAACTTGGGTAATTACACTATAATTAAATAAATTTTCCCCATAGTTTTAATTCACTGACTAATAGTGCTAGTCAAACAGCTACATTTCACTCCCAGAAATGATCCCCAACTCCATTTCAGTGATGAGTGGAGTGATTTATATTTGGGAAATGTGTGTATGAAAAATGCACAGTTCATAAAATATTGTAGGTATCATTCATGATTACATATGCTTTTCTCAGCATGAGATAACATTAATTTCTATTATAATCTTTCATCTAATTTCTCATATGCATAGTGCCAAAAGAAATGACAGTTAATTAGCATTTCTTATTTTCAGAGCAATTTTTGTTTAGTTAATCAGTAGCTTTTTTTATTTCTGGAGCACATTTCATTATCCCTGGCAGACAGACGAGGTAGGTGTCACTGTTTCCCATTCTACAGATGAAACAACTGAGGCAGTATTCCCCAAAGTAAGGAAGTCGGTTGCTACAAGCCATGGAACCTAAGCTTCCTCTGGTCCCCTGGTTCTATCAAACATTGGGTCACCAGCAATCACTTTAGTTTTAGCAGCAAAAAAATAAAGAGCACATATATATTTGTGCCCTGCATCACAGGTCATTAATTTGTAATAATTAATGATTCAGCCAGGAGTCAGAGGCCTAATCAGTGGATCATGAGAACACAGAGATTCTTTGTGTCTACATGTTATTATTTGGTACAGTTCAACTGGAGGAACAGTTCAAAACGTGAGGCAAAGTGGTGCAAAAGGGTTCAAATTTCAATTTTTTTTTCCTAATGATCTCTCTTAATGGGTTGTAGGTGGCTTTTAATAAAAGATATTAAAGACAACATCAAAATACTCACAAAAAGCAGCAGAAGCAGGGGTGTTACAACGATGCCCTGAAAGAAATGAAAGAGATGATGATCATTTATCAGCCTGGAAAGCAGGACACTTTCTTTGCCATTTTAAACTCTGATGCATGGAAATGTTGATCCTTCTCACTTCCGTTTAATAAAATTGAGGTGATGAAGATGAGGGAGCCCCAGTCTTGGCTCTCCCTACCACAATGCCTTAGCATCTCTATTATAATTACTCATATTTGGCATCACTAAAAGTACCAGCGCCAATCTTCCTTAAACTCGTCTGCCCCTTTTAAGACTGAAGTTGCCTTCCATGTTATATATGGATCACTCGGGTGAAGCTGGCAAGCCTTCTCACTCCAAGGCTTTCAACTCTAACTTGGATAAAGTGCCCCCTTTCAAGAGAAGACAGGTGGTTCAGTCCCAGTTGGGGTCCTCTCCTGAGCAAAGACCACGTCAGTTGTGATGAATGAGATGTCGTGATTTTGTAATGTGAACCAATCTCCCCTAGGAAATGAGCTGGGATCTCAAAACTCATTTCACTTGATTAGACTCCATGTCTCCATGGTGGAAGGCAAGTCTTTCATCTAATTCAGCCACACAGGACCACCTCAGTCCCTCTGCCTCCCCTAGGCAGAAAGGAGCAAAAGATTTGTTTTCTGCAGTGACAGGAAACAGTTTGAGGCTGTTGTCAATGAGGCAGGATACAAGCTTTTAGGTTTCTTGAAGGTAAATCTTTAAAACTAGGTGTTTGAGTTGGGAGTTAACATGACAGGTTTCAGTTTTAGAGCAGCAGATGATTATTCGCACCTCTTAGTTCTTCCTTTATCTCTCAGCACTTCATTATGATTTATACAAGAAAAAGCATTTCATATTTTTATTAATGAATTCTACTTGGAACTTTAGTATTCCAAAGAGCCTGTTTGTGTGTGTGTGTGTGTGTGTATTGTGTGTATTGTGTGTGTGTGAGAAAGAGACAGACAGAGACTATACTGTGGCCAGGATCTAGGTCTGGGACCATTTCATTACGTCTGGAAAAAAAGTCCTTTTGGTATTTATATGAAATCCTTTCATCATTATAGTAACTAAATTCTTTTGGATGTGGCCCAGGAGAGACTGGCTTACCTTATATGAATATTGCTACTATGACTTTCTTAGTCATATACCACATGTGAAGATTCACCCATGAGCTTGTTTTATTGTTAAATAATAGAATAAATGCCTCTTTATTGAGCAAACGTTTGCAGTTGGCAATAAGGAATACATTTTAAGTATCATATTTTTAATCTGTTTGCTAAAATATGTGTTGGGGCTTATCAACTCCATTGGTGTCTATGAAACAGGCTCTCATCAGCACGTTTAGGAGAGCTAAGTGTGGAAAATAGCAAAGGAATTTTGAAGAGCTACTGTCCTTCAATGATATGGAATGTACTCAGACTTTAGGAGGAACTACAGACTTTACTAGGCCACGTGGAAATGAAAGTATCTGGCTGTTTCCGTCTACAGGGGAGCCATTTGATTTTAAGTCAATTCGTTTAAACATTTATTGAATGTCCACTTACATGCAGCACTGTTCCATTAATTAGAAGAATTAGAGGGGACTGATCTGGCAGAAAGGAAAATAAGGATATTCCAGAAAGAAGGAAGGGAACTCGCAAAGCTGTAAAAAGTTGAGCAGGTTGGTAAGAAAAGTATGAAGTGGGCGTTTCGGAGACCTGGTCACCAAAGACTTTGTGGCCAGAAGAGGGAGTTCAGAGTTGATCCCATCATCAATGGCAAACTACTGAAGAATGTCAAGCAAAGGTACAATGAGGTGGTAAATAATTTAGCATATGGAGAATAAACTGGACTTAGCTTATAAGCTAACCAGTTTTACCTTTGTTATGTATCAATTCACTCACATCCAGATAAAAGAAAATAAAAATATTAATGTTAATTATGAAACACCAATAACACTAATAACACTTCTAAGAAACAACGTATGGTATCTGTGACAGGATAAGAATTTTCAACTAGGAGGAAGGCTGAGCACTGTCACCTCTCTGAGGACAACTGTCTCATATGGAGGAGGTGGAGCCACAAGGGTGTCGTATAGTACTTGGGGACCCACGTTCTTCCTGGTGACCGCTTAATTTCCCACAGAATAGTAACAGTAGGAGTAACAATACAGGACTATCAATAGTATTTTGCTTTCAGCACTTTCACGCAACACATTTTTTTTATTTTTTATTAAAAAAAATGTTTTTAGTGTTTATTTTATTTTTGATAGTGAGAGAGACAGAGCGTGAGCAGGGGAGGGGCAGAGAGAGAGGGAGACGCAGAATCCAAACCAGGCTCCAGGCTGCGAACTCAGAGCTGTCAGCGCAGAGCCCTACGCGGGCACGAACCCACAGGCCATGAGATCATGACCTGAGCCGAAGTCGGACGCTTAACTGACTGGGCCACCCAGGCGCCCCTTATCAAGCACATTTTAAAATCTGACCTTCCCCGGTGCACCTGGGTGGCTCAGTCGGTTAAGCGTCTGACTTCAGCTCAGGTCATGATCTGGCGGTCTGTGGGTTAGAGCCCTGCATTGTGCTCTGTGCTGAAAGCTCAGAGTCTGGAGCCTGCTTCAGATTCTGCATCTCCCTCTCTCTCTCTGCCCCTCCCCTGCTCACGTTCTGTCTCTCTGTCTCACAAAAATAAATAAGAAATGTTAATAAAAAAAAAAAAATTAAAACCTGACCCTTCCCTATTGAAGGAGGTAGGGTACATAATAGTCCCGTTTCATAGATGAGGAGACTGGGGTTCAGAAAAGTCAAGCAAATGGCCTGAAATCACACTGCAAATAAATAGCCAAAGGCAAAGCCTGGATTTGAGCCTGCTTTGCCCAATTCCAAATCCAGAACTGATTCCACTACACCACTGGTCCTCAGTGATAGGTTTCAGCAGCCAGTACGTTTTTCCACAGAGTTCTGTTTAGGACATATATGGAGTGATTAGTTGCAGTATGATCTTGGTCTCAAGGTGATAAGCAATTCTTAAAGATGACTTTATTGTGGAAGGCAGTGCACTATTATCTGCAGATTTTCCTGCCTTAATATGTCAGCTGTATAGTTACCAACACACAAAAGTTTCTTTGCAGTTCTTCCAAAGACTTAAGATGTTTGTTCCTAAAATATTAAAAATTTCCTAGCAAACAGGATGTATTTTCTAATTCTGGATTCAAGATTCCTTGTTACTTTCTCAAAAATGTTGTTCAATTTCATTAACTAAGACTGAATCGTTAGTGCTGAAATCTGTTTTTTAACTGTATTAGGAAATGAATCAGTCACAATGCCGCTAATCCCAGTAAGCGCACCGTAAGTTTTAGTGAAGTCACTATAATAATTATCAAACTACTAATAGCCACCATTTACAGAGCACTGATCTACATCAATGAGGACTTCATGAATGTTATCTTCTGGAACCGTCACAACAAGCCTGGGAGGTAAGCACCATTATTATCCCCCTCTACTATGGAAGGAAACTAAGTCTCAGAGATACTGAGTGAAGTATGAAGAGGCAGTGCCAGGAATTCAATCTCCATCTCCCTGGCTCCACAGCCTGTGAGCCTGACTGATGTAAATAAAACCTTTGCAGTTTTACCCTATTTCCTCAGGGTTATACTTTAAGAGTAAACCGGAGAGGAGCTTGAAACTCAGTATGTCTTTTTGATGACATGAAACAAATTGAGAAAGAAGCCTTTGTGTGACACGGTTGATACATTTTTTCAAAGTCAGGTTTTTTACAAATATCAATGGTAAAAAGGGTGAACTGAAAATGTAAACCGTAACAGCAACAATCATTGGAAGATAGAAAGTCAAATAAACACGTTATTTTCTCTTGGGTATGCAGAAGGCTCAATTTGATGGTCTCTTTTCTCTTTTCCAAGTAAATCCTATGCAAATGGATAAAACCAAAGAGGTGGTGGAGGAGCACTTCTAGCAAAAGATGTTACTCCCTCTGCTTGCAGATTCAAGGTCAAGACATAGTTTTAGCATCCTTGCAATTGGGAGGGAGTGTTAAGCTTTCTGATTGCAACACCTGAAGAAGTCAAGTCACAAAGTGACTGGCTTTGATTGTCTCTTTAAAAAAAACCTTCAGAAAATCCATTTACACCTCTGATGTGACTCACTGGGTGAATATATTTCAATGGCTTTAGTGGAAAAGAAAAAAAAAAAAGTGTCAAATCTCAGACACTAAGATTTAGTCACATTAAATTACAAACCAAAACAAAACCCAAATAACAACAAAAACAACAACTGTAAATGCACCTTGCTCTCAGTTGTAGTACTAGCTAAAAAGGCAAAACTTAAGTGAATTATCATTTTTTAAACATAGAAAACGTTATCAAAAGGTTTTACTGCAACAACTATTGTGATTGCACAGAAACAAAAACTGACATGGTAGGTTTCTGTCTCCAGGATATTGAACGTTAAGTCTTGGAAAAGGTGCTTTTTATTTTTTAATTAAAGGGCAATAAATAACTCAATGTTTACAGAATGACAGAAACTCAGTTTTGCAAGGGATCTTAGACCTACCCTGGTCCAGTCCTCATCTGAAGTGTGACACCCTCGGTCTCCCTCACTGGCTCACCAGTGAGGTGAGGCCATGATGGCTGTGCTTTTGCCAGAGAACCCACAGAGAGGCAGTGTTCTTGTTCTGAAGACACACATTGACCTGGATGAAGCTTTTTCATAGCAGGGAAGCTCTTGCTTATAATTGATCCCACACCACCTCCCGATCCCACACCACCTCCCCTGTCTCCCTGTCTTCCTCTTGGAGCAACTTAAGGCACATCTCACCCCTCCTGCCTTGTGATGAACTTTGAACTGCTGCTTTGGAGTGATATAAATAAAATCTCTGCACTCTTCAACTACTTCCTCAAACTTGTATTTTAAGAATAATACTGAAGGGAGCATTGGGGTCCCCACACTAAGTTTCTTCAGGCTAAAAGTCCTTAGCCACACCTCCACCACAACAGTGTTCCCCAGAGGGTAGGGTTTTGAGGCTTCTTAGACATAATCTCATTCAGGTAAATATAAGAGTCCACAGCATTCGCTTAATGAAAATTGACCAAAACTTGGAAATGTCATCCTGGTGCATTGTCTCACAGGCCAATCCAAGGATTATTCAATTACCTAGAGAGACATACCTTTGTTTGGTTTTTGTTTACTACTGATTAGGGCTCAGAAATTACATGCTAACTTATCAAGTGTTGTCCAGTAGATTTAGAAATAATTTCCGTCTAGTAGAAAAAACAACCACCACAAAGGTTATGGTCTTATTACCCTATAGGTACTAGCTAGTTTTGTACTTAACATACCAAACTTATTTCGGTATTCTTTTCTGATGGATTATATCATCCCCACTTCTATAATCTTTTAGAAATCAACTTTATTATCCTGCTGGCTCCCTTATTACTCAGTTAAATAAATGTTTGACATGTGCTCATTCTATATGTTTTCAATTTTTGAAAATTCTACTTTGACAGCTCCTTTACTCTAAACCTTGAATTTAGGTTAATGCAAAGATCACCTTTTATTTTTTAAAGGATTAATGCCAACTAAAACTCCCAGGTTGTCTTCACATTTTGTCTATGGTCAGTACACAGTGATATCTTAAAAAGTTACGGAGAAACTTATCCTTTAAGAATGAAATTATATTGGTGGCTAAGTTAGTTAAACGTCTAACTTCAGCTCAGGTCATGATCTCACAGTTTGTGGGTTCGAGCCCCGCATCAAGCTCCACGCTGGTGGTGCAGAGCCTGCTTGGGATTCTTGCTCTGTGGTCTCTCTCTGTCCTTCCCCTGCTCATGCTTTCTCTCTCTCTCTCTCTCTCTCAAAATAAATAAATAAACTTTTTTAAAAAGAATGAAATTATGTTGAGCCAATATGGAATGAGTTAGACTGGCCAATACATCCTAAGCAATACATTATAAAGTAGCGGTGGGAATTTTAGAGACATCCAAATTTAAACAAAATGGTCAAGATACATGGTCTCCAGAGAATATGACCTGATAAACATGAATGTCAGAGTAAATAACTGTATAAACTTCATAAACTAAAGACAAAGGCATTAGAAGCCTAGCTGGAAAGAAAGTTGTGGTTGATTGGTGGGTAAGGGCCTCTTTCCTCTCCTCTGCCTGTATGTTCCTCTTTAAAATTGGACCTTCATAGAATAAATGCCTCAACATCCCTCAATTAAGCATTTCTCAGTATGTTCATCGCTCGGCCAGGGAAAGAAGGTATCCTAGCAGCTGACACGAGCATTCTGGTCTGTTCACTAGGCACAGAACACTATAGTAAAGGCACCTGCATCAGACTATTTGAGCTGGAAAACACCAGTCACTAAAAACATTCAGTTAATTCTCTCTAATCTGAGTCCATGTTTGCCAAGAAAATGTTGAATCATAATTTTGTTTTTCAAGTAGCATTTTTGATAGGAACAGAGCACAGTGGCTAGTTGACCCTAGGCTCCTAAAATACACCCATATTGAGGTGCGCTAAACACAGTGAGTTTCTGGACCTGAAAAGCTGTGGATCTATTTCTGGATTGTGGTGACTCCATTTGAGCATGTTACCCTATGAGGCCTTGCAGAAATGACAGCTGGCTCTTCTCAATGATGTACATTTAATTAAACAAACATTTACTGAGTGTTAACCATGTATCAAACATCATGGGAGCTGAGGAGAAAAGGAGTCCAAAGTCTCCTAAACACTTAAAAAAAAACTTCAGTCATTTTGAAGCGGACTTTTACATGAAACTCTAGAAAATAGTTTCTGTAAACTCCTTGGCTTGTCTTTGAAGGCTATCTTGGAAGACCTTTGTTTTTTCTATCCTATTTTCTCCTCCTACAACCACTGGTGAGCATTGTTTATGTTACTAATGCATTTGGAATAATTTTTGGTTTTTCAAGCTATGTCTCTGATATGATATGTCCATATTTGATCTTTAATTTCCGCCATGGTCCTTGCCCATACAGAGTTCCCATTATAGAAAGCGGCTCTATCCATCCTTCTGGAACTTCAGCACCTCTATTGAGAGATACCTCTACCATCTTATTCCCAAGAGACTGAGGTTTCTTCAGACCAAAATTAAGGGTCTTATATATATTAAGTGTGGTTAGATTTGGCCTATTATCTTTTGAAATTTTTGATCTGTCACTGATAAATTCAGCAAATACCTACTTAGTGACTACGGTGTCAGGCTCCATTAGATGAGGAATAGTGGTGAATGAGACATGCACAACTGATACCCTTGGCGCTTTACAGAAGACAGAAAAGTGATAATGATAAAATGGTGAGTGTTTACAATCACAATCTCAGTGTGCAATGAGAATGCTTAGCAGGTAGATGAGAGAAGTTCAGATGAGAACTGAAAGCAGAATAGGAGGGAGTCATGTCGCACAGCCCAGGAGAAGGGGCATGGAGAAAGAAAACATAGGGAGGGAGAAGGGGCTGTACAAAAGCTTTGGAGGCAAGAAGAACATCAAGAAACTGGAAGTAAAGGGCAGAGTGTGAGGAATGCCATGTGAGACATAAAGCTAGAAGCCAGATGGAGAAGGAAGGCCTAATAATCCATGGTAAGGAGTCTGGCTTCATTTCCAAGCAAGGGGAAGCCACTGAAAGAATTATGGAGGCATGGTTACAGGGGAAGGGCCTGGGACCAAGGGCTTGATGATATATATCTGTGTTTAGGTAGAAATCACTCTGGGTGTACTTTAGAGAAGAGTTTAAAAGGCTGAAAAATTAAAAGAAGGGAGACTAATGAGGAGGCTCTTCAGTAACCCAGGCAGGAGTGGATTTAGGCTAAGGTGATGGAAGTTTAGTGATCATGACAGAGATATAACATACTCAAGAAGCAGTTGAAATGTAGATGGTAGATTAAATATTGAGGGAGAGGTGATGATAAAAAACAAGGAGGGAGGACCTCTCAGTCTTCTAAATGAAGTGATTTTTTGGCCCAAAGAGTGGCCACTTACTGTTCCACTCAGTAAAAATGGAATAATTACTGAGCCACAGTAGAATTGGGATATATAGATTAATTTTTCTTGGGGAACATGATGAATCTGAGGTGTCTACAAGGCCTTCAATTAGAGACACTTTAAATAGTTGGATATATGGGACAGAAGCTCAGACTGGTGTGGACAGTGGCTACAGATGAGTGATCCCTCACTATATAGTTGGTGGCTTACTATTACAGAGAAGATAAGAAGTTAAGGAATAGAGAATACATATTGAAGCTCAGAGGAGGCCTAGCAGAAAACAGCTGGAGTGACTAGTGTGGAAGTTAAGCTGGAGTAGATTGAGCACTAAGAAGGAAGAAGAGAGAGAGAGAGACAGTTTGGATACTCTTTCAAGAAGTCTGGCTGTAGAGAGGGGGAGAGAGATACAGCTATAACCTGAGGGAATATGAGGGAAAGGAAATTTGTTGGTGTTTGTTCTGTGGTTTGTTTGCTTTATTTTAGAAAGGAGAAGCTTGAGGATTTCCAAAATTCATAAAGAAGAATCCAAGCAGGCAGGAGAGTGGAGCTTTAGAGAATAGAAGGGAATGTATGTATTACCTGAAGGAGGAGGGGGCAGGGAAAGAGTCCCAGGGCACAGCTGCAGGGTTTAACTTCAGGAAGGAGGTGGGCTGACACCTCTTCATTGTAAAATGGGAGAGAAGGATACATTAGGTACAGATGAAGACAAACCTGTGTGTCCTTGATATTAGAAAGTTGAAGGAAATTCCATTCAAGGGCTTCTATTTTCTATATTAAGTAGGAGGTGTTTGAAGTGTTTTACCAAGCCAAGGGGGAGACAGGTTCAGGCAGGGGAAGTCAGTGACTGGAAACTGGTGCTATGACTAAAGGGAGTGGGTGTCTAAAATAGTGAAGGGGCTGGGATTTCACCATCCCGTGAAGTTAATAAGTTAGCCGGCCATCATTTCGTGGGTGCTGGAAGAAGACACATGACTCCTGGGTCAGAGCCACAGGACTGTATCACTCACAGGATAGCAAGCAGCCTGAGCATCAGTTTCCCTCACCCCCAAGTCAAGTAGGGCAAATGGGCTCAGATGGATGCCTGCCCTACAGTGGGTTGCATTACAGAAAAGGAATACTGAGTTTAGGGAATCCAAAGCTTTTAAAATGGACAGAAAGCATGCCTACCTTTTGTTCTAGAGGGGAATACTATCTTTATCTTTCCAAGGCAGTGAGCAAACCTGCCATTTTCTCCAGAGGGAGATGCTATTTCTATCTTTCAAGGCCATTCACTCTAGAAACATCCCTGAAAAGACAGTTGAGAACAAAGGTCCGTCAGTGCCTCCAATCACAAGATGTACAGAAATGTGAGAGACATGTGGAGGATGGTCTTCCAACAGAGGAAATTTTCAGCAGGCCAACCCAGTTCATACTGGTCATCTCAACAGTTGAGCTATCAAGCTCATTATTGCTCCCTTCAAACATCATCATGTATACAGTAAGATGACAATTAGATAGTCATTTTTAAGTGACCAGAAAAACTTCTCCAAGATGACACTGATCCTCTAACATTCCTTGGACACTATGATTAAAATAAGTAAGAGTTTAGCCAACTGAACTGACTTCCAAGTCATAATTCACTCTCTCTCTCTCTCTCTTTTTTTAAATTGGAAACTTTGCTAAGTTTATGTTTGAAATCTAGATCCTCGCTAGACTGTACTGTGGTCTACGGACCAGCAGCACTGGCCTCAAGTGAAAGCTTGTCAGGAATTGCTGAGCGTCAGAGCCCATCCCAGACCTACTATGTCATCATCTGCATTTTTAACAAAACTTCCAGGATATTTGTTGACACATTAAAATTCAAAAAGAACTGATTTAGGGTCTACAGCAGGGGTAGGCAAACTTTTCTGTACAGGGCCAGATAACAATTATTTCAGGTTTTGCGGGCCATACAGACTGTTACAATTAGCCAACTGTGCTACTATGGCTTGAAAGCGACCAAAGCTAACAAGTAAATAAATGGGCATGGTCAAATTTGGCCCACGGGCTGTAGTTGAGACCCCTGCTCTAAACTGTTTTTGGGTTAGCAGTTATATATTTTTTAAATTTTTTTTTAAACGTTTATTTATTTTTGAGACAGAGAGAGACAGAGCATGAACGGGGGAGGGTCAGAGAGAGAGGAGGACACAGAATCTGAAACAGGCTCCAGCCTCTCAGCTGTCAGCACAGAGCCCGACATGGGGCTCGAACTCACAGACCGCGAGATCGTGACCTGAGCCGAAGTCGGACGCTTAACCGAATGAGCCACCCAGGTGCCCCAGCAGTTATATTTTAAAAAGAAGTAAGCAAGTGTAACAAGCATTTACTTTTAATAACTTGGTATCTGGTGAACCCACGCCAGCTTCTAAACATCACAGCATGTTCCTCTGTAACTGCTTATACCACACTACTTAATTGCCCATTCTTTAATTTTTCTCTAGACTGAAAACAAAATTACCAGTTAATAGCGTGTAAAATCTACTTTCTTCTCCTTTTTGATATTTGCAGTGACATTTGCACATGCCCAGCTGCTGATTCTACCCCTTTTCTTTATGATTTCTCAAAGACAGCGATTCAGCAATCTCAAATGTTAGTTTTCTCAGGACCCTGTGAAGTAATTTGTCTGGGTCAGAAGATAGAGTCTGCTTATCTTGGGCCTCCTTTCCTTTTGCCAATATTTACTTTACCATTTCTAATCTGAAGACTATTCTCTTTGCCAAAGATGATGGAAGCAAAGGGAAGGGCCAGGCAGAAGGGGGACGAATAAATAGCAGGATGCTGAATCGTAGGCAGAATGTGTGGAGGTAAGGGTCCTAATATCCAGAGCCATATGAGAAAAGAGATCAACACAAGAGCAGAAAAGGGAAATAACACTTACATCGCTAGTTAGAATAGAGTGATAGATGTTAAAAGTTGAAAAACAGTGTTCAAACTCATGATTTTTCTGTTTACTTTTTAGCTGAAAAAGTAAATCCTCTTTTCAGACTATGTAAACTCATAGACTTGTATTAAAACTATGAACTATTGTTTTTTTCTACCTAAATTAGGAGTAATACAGACAATCTGAAATTCAATTAAAGCCTAAACTGAGATGCACGTGGGAATTTTCTGCATTTTTCAAGAACCTTTCATATAAATGTTTTCTACGCTTATAGATTTAACATGCAATAAATACTTTTCCAAAGAAGCCTCTTAAAAATGCTCATTTGTAGAGTATAGATCAGACCAAAGAGGTGGCAAAGGAAAGTAAGTCAAAATTTCTCATTTGATGACACAAGCTTTCATAGCTGAGCAGTGATTTGTCAAGGTTCAATCTGGCCTGCAGGGCCCCACCGTGGGCATACAGCTGCCATCTGGTGTGTCGTGCTTTTCTTTTCCCTGGGAATACATGCGGCAGTCTATTAAGGATCAGCAGCAGCACAACCAGCATTATATACGAGAAGCCCAGCTCTCTTCAAATGTCAGGAGGATGGTTCCACATTACCCAATGGTCAGCCAAGTTTCCTGAATCTTATACATAGGAGCTAGTAGTGTTTCTTGTTTTAAAAAAATTTTTTTTACATTTATTTATTTTTGAGAGACAGAGCACAAGTGGGGGAGGAACAGAGAAAGAATGAGACACAGGATCCGAAGCAGGCTCCAGGCTCTGAGCTGTCAGCACAGAGCCGGATGTGGGGCTCAGACCCACAAACCGTGAGATTGTGACCTGAGCGAAGTCAGATGCTTAACTGACTGAGCCACCCAGGCACCCTGTATTTCTTGCTTTAAATCACTGCTTTGGTGACACCAAATATTACCATCATGACAACAGCCAACATTTATTAATGTAAATTATGCACTAGAAGCTGTGCTATGTGCTTCACAAACAACACCTAATTTTAAATTCCAATAAGTAAACTGATTGTCCCAATTTTATAGGTGAGAAATGAGAAACTTATAGATAAGACTATGGCTAAGCTGTAGGAAGTACAAGCAGGCAGAACCCCAGCCAAAGAAATAAGAATAACAGTTGAGAGGTCAAGAGATGGTCCAAGGGGAGGAAAAATTGTTAGAAAGGAAAAAATAGAGCAAAGGAGGAAGTAGGAAACTTAAAAAGATATTCAGGAAATGGATGGTAGGAAACCAATGTAAAATATGTAATATAGGGGCACCTGGGTGACTCAGTCTGTTAAGTATCCGACTTTGACTCAGGTCATGATCTCATGGTTCATGAGTTTGAGCCCGGAGCCTGGTTCTGCACTGACAACGCGGAGCCTGCTTCGGATTCTCCGTCTCATTCTCTCTCTCTCTCTCTCTCTCTCTCTCTCTCTCTCTCTCTGCCCTCCCCTGCTCATGTTCTTTCTCTTTCAAAAATAAACATTACAAAAGAAAAAAATCTATAATATAAATTAAAAATGGGTTCAAAGATTCCAAATACAATCTGCCAGTGGTGTAGGAATATATGAAAAGAATGCTTCAAGGAACTCTCTCAGGCCATGAGAATAGCACTGAATATTTATTACCCATTGACTTAAAAGATTTAATGTGTATCTGCCATTTGGCTCATTGATGCCTTTAATAGAACAGTACACTTGGCATGTATGAGGTACTCAATATATTTTTTGCTGAACAAGTGAATGAATGTGTATCCACAATGCTTCTTTCAGGGAATAGCATATCCATTTGATAAGAAACACACACTTTCTGAAATGCTTTAGAACTCTTATGTCTGTAATAATAAGAAGACTAGCTGACATTTACTGAATGCCTACTCTGTAGGATTCCAGAACTGTTCTGTGCTCTTCATATGTACTAACTCATTCAATTCTCACCACAAGCCTACGAGAAAGGCACCATTATGATTCCCACTGTACAGAGGAGAAAAGGGAGATATACGGACAGAAGAACTATATAGAATTCCCAAGCAGGAAGTGACAGAATGGGAAGCATTCTGGGAAGCTCCAGAATCCACGGTCCCTCCCAATCATGTGTTTACATAGTGATTAGGAGTTCTTTGAGAAGTTAGAAATTGCAGAGAATTATTTTTTTAAAAAAATATTTATTCATTTTAGAGACAGAGAGAGAGAAACAGAGAGCATGCACAAGCAGGGGGACGGGCAGAAAGAGGGTGTGGAAGTGGGCTCTGAGCTGACAGCTGCAAGCCCAGTGTGGGTCTCAGACCCACAAACCACGAGATCATTACCTGAGCTGAAGTCAGATGCTCAACCGACTGAGCCACACAGGCACCCCAGAGATAACAGAGAATTCTAGCTAAAAGGGATCTCCAGAATAATTTGCTATCTCACTTTACAGATTACAAAAGTTGAGGCCCAAGAAGGCTGGCTGTAACTTTCACCTACAGCCTCAGAGTTAGTTGGAAACATTAGGAAAGAGACAGTAAGTGGCTTGAATTCCCTGCCCACTTCTTCACGCTGCCTCCTATAAGTCAGCTGAATAGAGAAAAACTCACATATAGAAGACCTGAAAACTATCACTCAACACTATATTATTTATCATACGTATCAAGCAAAAAAAGACATAGAAAATAAAATTAGAACAGGTGCTACTTTCCTCCCAAAAAGGCTCATGAATTTCGAGCAAGGCTATGGGAGAACATTTGTGCAAAATTCTGCAAAAGCAGGAAGAGATGTGGGGTTGGAGGAGAGGGAAAGTATGAGGTCAGTGAAGATAGAGAAAGGAGGCAATGAAAAGTGATCTGTGGAGATTTGGGGAAAGGGCTTTTAATGATTGCCTCTGGATGTTAAAGTAAACATATGGAATAATTATACATTGATTTTCTTTTAAATACGGCATTCAAAAGAACAGTGTAATCAAAACTAGGGTTTAGACTTACAGCTTGACCATAAACAAACGACAAACAAAGAAACAAAAAAAACCAGTCTATGTCTACACATGTGAAATGAATGGGTTTGGCACAGGTCATCCATTCCTTTTGGATGCGTCTAAATGACAGCACACACCGCCGTTAGATCTAGCTGCGACGATCAATACCGAGTGTAATGATGGACACAATGAATGGAGACAGCTGCACTCCACTTGCCTTGTCTCATATATCAATGGTCTGCTTTACTCTGGTTTTTATAATATTCCTTAGCTAAAAGCCGTTCCTACAGCTTAGAAAACTGGCCCTGAACTTTGTGATTCAGAGAGGCATGAGGTGGGAGAGGTGGGGGAACTTATCAAGGGTCCTAATGAAGGCCTGCTCTTCACATGAACATCTTTAGTCTGCAAGCCCTCTCAACCCTACCAAGGCAGAGGCAGTAGGATTCTGATATTCAAGCTGACTTTTAGGAGTCATCTTTCCCAACTCACCCCCCACCATCAACATGTACTTTTAACAGGTTTCTCCTAAGTAACATGTTTATTTTTGTATCAGTGGGCAGGAAAGGAAAAACATACAATGTGATATTGGGGTCTGAACAAGATGGATCCTAGATCCTGAAACTCTCTAGGCCAGTGCTACCCAAAGCATGGCAGAATTCCTAGAGGGAGAAGGAAAAAACAATGATGAAGTGAGGAAGAACACTCTCTTATCATTTTATTACAGCTGGTAAACAGACGTTGTCATATTATGATCATGTGCTTTTTCTGGTATAAAAAGTTCAGTAATTAATACAAGTAAATCACGTCTACAAAATTGAATTTCATCTCATAACCCAGGAAAATGCAAAGGAGCTAGCTTGAAATTTTTTTAGTGCTTAGACTTTTATACCCCAAATTCCCAGGGTAAATTGCTAAAGAGGGTCCTCATTTTTGGCTACATAATTATGTACAGCTAATTCCTCTTCATGTTTCACCAAAGACTCATTCCTACACAATTACTTCTGGATCAACACTATTGGGTGTTGCCACTAAAGTGTTTTTAAGAAGGAGGGGTGCCCGGCTCAGTCAGTAGAGCATGCAATTCTTGATCTTTGGGGTTGTAAGTTCAAGACCCATGTTGGGTGTAGAGATTGCTTAAAAAAATAAAATCTTTAAAAAAAAGAGTTTTTAAGAAGGAATAGCCAATGTTTCTACTCAGAAACGACTGTAAGTATGTTCATATCAGATATTTATTTTTAAATGTCCTCTGCTAACCACTTCTATATCTTTGGAAGTAAAAATACCAGAGAGCAAGAAGTGATTATCTGGTAAATTACACCAATGAATTTAAGAGTCTTTAAGAAAATTGAAAATCTATGTCAATATAATTTTTCTAGTTGCCCAGTAGAGGGCAACTTCTACACACTTTGACAGCTATAAAAAAAAAAAAAAAAATCTATGCACACCACATCAGTAAGACCCATTGTTATGTTTAAAATAAAACAATACAGTTATGTCTGTGAATGGATTTTCACTAACAGGTAGCTATAAAATGTCACAAAATTTTAAATATGTAATTAGGAATTGAGTATAATTAACAATGAGTAATTAGCATTTTATTATTAATATAAGTGTTATTGCAGGAACTTTAAAGTGGCAACCATTTAGGTCACTATGATAGAATTATCAGTAACTGAAATATAAAAGGCAAATGGTGAGAGCAGTGTTCTTTAGTAAACATTTATTTATTTATTTATTTATTTATTTAACATTTATTTATTATTGAGAGACAGAGACTCACAGAGCATGAGCAGGGGAGGGTTAGAGAGAGGGGGAGACACAGAATCTAAAGTAGGCTCCAGGCTCTGAGCTGTCAGCACAGAGCGAGATGCGGGGCTCAAACTCACAAACTGCGAGATCATGACCTGAGCTGAAGTCGGTCGCTTAACCAACTGAGCCACCCAGGCGCCCCCTTTAGTAAACATTTTGATTGAATTTCATTATGACCGAGTTCCAAATACAGCTAATGTGAATGCATAAAGTCTTATTAAGAACAGACCAAAAAAAGGCCATAACACAAACATCTCAGAGTATAACTGAATGCTTTTGTTATTAAGGATCTTGAAATAATACTTATCAGTTTTCATGTTTTAAATGGCATCAGATAGAAGAATGTAACCATATATATATATACATACACACCATATATATGTATATATACACACACCATATATATATATGTATATATATATATATATATATATAGAGAGAGAGAGAGAGAGAGAGGGAGGGAGGGAGGGAGAGAGAGGGAGAGTAAATTTCTACTATAATACATCTCCTTACTATAGATTTGGACACAATATGATTTGTTCTATTCACTCACTCATTCAACACTTATTTACTGAGCATTTATTATGTGCCAGATACTATTCTAGAAGTAAAGGATACAGTGTGACAAATCTGACAAAATTCTCTACCTTATTGGAGTTTATACTTCCAATAATTAAAAATAATGTGTCATAAAGCCTTCTGAAAAGATAGATCTAAAACACAGATGCTTACCATGTCTCATACTGCTAGTTTCTTTATTATTAAAAAAGGCTTTGTTTTTATTACAAAGAAATAATACAAGGAAAAATGAAATGGTTCATAATTTAATACTCAAAGAACTCTTGCTGATGGTAAATAATGTAATACGTGAATGTAATTGGAAAAATTTTAATTGTATAGAAAAATAAATACTGAAAAGTAAAATTTTCTAGTACCTCACTCACCTCCAGAAATGTTAACAGCTTCCTGTGACTCCCTCCAGAAAAGAAAATAATATATCAGTATTCATCCATCTATCCATCCCTCTACCTACTCATTCATCCATCTGTCTTTCTTAAATTGTTCAAATGTATACAGTTTTCTTAAGAGAATCGTACTCGACACAGTATTTTTCACATAGCTTTATTTTTCTCACTTCACTGCACTTCTTGGAGTGCTTTCCATGAAAGAATATATAAGTGTACCTCATTCTTTTAGTTGACTCATTTTATTTTTTTTAATGTGTTAAGTATTTTAGAACATTCCATCTCTAAATACCTCAAATTCTAGTTTGAAAAGAGATTATACAATTTTGTCTGAAATTGATAAGAACTGTCGTATGTGGTGTTAATTAGTATAGTTTAATCTATGAAGACTGGGAATTCATGAACTTCAAAAAGAAGCCTGGAAAAATGACCTTTAATATATTATAGAGCAGCAAATTAAAAAAATAAAAGGAATCAGCAGCTGTTTTGGATGAAAAAGCTTACCAATAACTCCATGAGATCACATACGATGTAACAATTTTCTAAGGAGTATCTTTGGTTGTGAACTAGAAATATTAGTAAAAATTTTTAGTAGTACATTTTTATAATACTTCTGTTATAAAATCAACATTTAAAATTTCCACTTAAAGTTTTTAATTGAACATATAAGTATTACTTTCTCTTATTCTATTTTTAATACTGCTTAAACCCCATGTTTACTTCAGTGCCATATTTGATATTAAAATATGATCAGAATTTTTAAATTGACAAAAGTATTATGCAAAATAAAATACAGAGCACTAGGTGGTGCTGTGGGACCTTCCAGATAAACCAATGTTGCAAAGTTCACTAGATAAATTAGTTGTGGAGCTGATTCTGTATATTTAAATGTACATTAAATACTGTTTCTAGATAAACCAATGCTATGTAAATAATAAAAATGAACAATGCAAAAAGCAAGTTTTGATAGATGACCTCAGGAAGACATGACCCCTTTTATAATTGCATACCTTAACTCCTATGTTAGGCTGTTTAAACATAATTATATAACAAATGTCACTTTTGAGGCATGCTTCTCAATTAATTGATATTTTTCACCTGTCCTAATGATATTTTTTCATAAGTCCAAGAGTGAAAAACCTAACAATTATATATTCTTGTCAAATAATTTTATATTAAATATCTATTAAATATCTATTAAAAATAATGTGTCATAAAGCCTTCTGAAAAGATAGATCTAAAACACAGATGTTACCATGTCTCATACTGCTAGTTTCTTTTTTTATTATTAAAAAGGCCTTTGTTTTTATTACAAAGAAATAATAGAAGGAAAAATGAAATGGTTCATAATTTAATACTCAAAGAACTCTTGCTGACATTAAATAATGTAATACGTGAATGTAATTGGAAAAATTTTAATTGTATAGAAAAATAAATACTGAAAAGTAAAATTTCGTATGCCACAGTACAGTCATTTTCTTGGGCTCTATTTTTCTGTTCTCCCTAGATGTGACTACTTGTTGTAGCAATGTTTGTTCAAATGCTGAAATCAGCCAGACAGAAAAGGCAAATGCATGAATCAGGCCACATGTGAAATGGTCGGGAAACCGTAAAATAATACAAAAAACAAAGAGTGTATGCATTCAAATTCAGATGCAAAACAAAACCAACACACACACACACACACACACACACACACACACACACACACACCACTATACAGGTCAAAGAAAGCACATCTGTGGTCACATTGTAGCCTGTGAGCCATTCTTTTGTGGGCTATGACCAAGCTCCAACATGTCCCCAACCACTTATCTTTGAGTGACAGGTCTTAAAAGAAAACTTAAGAATTTCAGTTCAAATGAAAGGGTGCAAATGATGTTTTAGCCATTTTTCTGGATTTTTTTTTTTTTTAATCACATATGTATGTCTCTCCTTAAAGAAAGAAATTCCTGGGGCATCTGGATGGCCCAGTAGGTTAAGTGCCTGACTGTTGGTTTCAGCTCAGATCATAAACTCATGTTACTGAGTTCCAGCCCTGTGCTGACAGCACGGAGCCTGTTTGGGATTCATTCTCTCTCTCTCTCTCTCTCTCTCTCTCTCTCTCTCTCTCTTTCTCTCTCTCTCTCTGCCCTTCTCCCCCCCATAAATAAATAAACTCAAAAAGAAATGTTTTTAAAGAAAAAGGAAGAAATTCCTAATGATTCAGGTGATAAATTGTAGCCGTCAAGAGCATCAGTTCTCCTTGCTGAGCTTCTCATTTAAAGAAAAGCATAGATTTAGTGGCCTTTTTCCACCAGTATGGCTCTTCTGCTCCCTACTTTTATGACTGTGAGGGGATGAAAACAAAGTATTTAATACTGAATGGGTAGAAATACGTGATCAGCATAAACTAAAAAAGAGAAGAATTTATTTTTACTTAATAGTGATGGTGTAACTTACATTATAGGTACAAGGTGTGATTAAAAGGAATGAAAATGAGGGGTGCTTGGGTGGCTCAGTCATTTCAGCATCCAACTTCAGCTCAGTTCACGATCTCACATGGGTCACGAGTTCGAGCCCCACATCATGTTCTGTGCTGACAGCTCAGAGCCTGGAGCCTGCTTTAGATTCTGTCTCCCTTTCTCTCTGCCCTTCCCCTGCTCGACTCTGTCTCTCTCCCTCTCAAAAAAAAAAAAAAAAAAAAAAAAAATGAAAATGAATTTTTGACAAATGCAACAAAACTTGTCTAAAAGAGTATTGTTCTTCAAGGTTGTCTTTGAGAAAAGCCAAACTCATTTTTAAATCATGCATCAATTCCAAACATTTTAGCTGTCTTCAGAAAGGGCCTGTGTGCCACATAAGAATACAAAATCATGTCATTACTGAACTGGAAGAGACCACAGAGATAAACAAGTCTCTTGTTACTCTAGCTATACCTCACAAATCAGTTCTTCTTGAAAGATAAACACAGCGAAGCTGCAGTCTCTAGGCGAGGCTATGTCATAGAAAGCTAAGTGACCTGATGCTTACAGGAAACCATGAGGGAATCACAATTTACTTTGAATGGGGAATAAGCCTTATGCCAGTAACCAAGGCAAAAATATCACATTTCAGGAAATTCAAATGTTGTCTAAACACCCACAAGAGTCTCCACTGAACACTAAAAATCATTTGGAATTTTTTGAGAATTTAATGGGTTCAAACAGATATATCCAAGAAGTGATGAAAAGCAGAAGCAGATCAGAGCCACACTGCCTGAATTTTTGCAGTTCACTTTTTAGACTGCCTGAAATGCCATCTTAGAAGAGAGTCTTTACTCTCTTGTATGCATTTCGTTCTTGTATTGAAGGCCTTCTTCAAGGGCAGCAGTTCCTACAGCATGGTCTGGGTACCCAGGGGTCCCTAAGACCACTGTGGGAGGTTGGTGAGATAAAAAAATAAATGACATTTGTGATAATCCTGGGACATTATTTGCCTTTTATAGCCTCATTCTCTCACAATTGTACAGTGTAGTTTTCCAGAGGCTACATGACATGTTATACTGAAAGATTTAATACAGAAACAGATATGAGACTCCGACTGTCTTGTATTAAGCCAGACATTAAAGAGATTTGCAAATGGGAAACAATGAGACTCTTCTTGCTAGTTTTCTTTTTGTTTTGAAAAATACAGGTTTTTTTCTTTTTTTCACAAAAACATATGTTTATATGTCAGGTTTTATCAGGTTTATTGTTTTTAAATGAATGAATAATTTCCTAGCTTTAATTTCAAATATGATAAATACTGATAGATATAACCAACATAAATAAAAGTCCTCTGTGGTCCTCAACAAATTTTTAAGAATGCAGAGTGACCCAAAAAGTTTGAGAAGTGTTCTTCAGGTAAGCTGCTCACATTTTTGTCTCAATCAATTCTACCAGTGTGCTTTTCCTCTACATACTTATATGAGCCTGAAACTTCTATCAGAATGAGGTTTTATTAGCAGCAGGAAGGGTGTAACGTTTTAGAGCAGGAAGCACTTTCATGGGCAAGGCTGGGCTAACTAGCTTGATGTGGAGATGGGAACCAGTGGCCTAAGAGCTATGGGCCCAGGTGACATGACCCAGGGAGAAGAGGGGATTCAGGAGTCAGGAGAGTACAATGGCAAATATTTTGATTTCAAAATTTAGCCTGGGACCATTGCTACATCATTTTTCTCCACCTTCTCTTACCTTTTATACTTTGGGCAATTCCAACCCAGTCTCCAAACTAAAAAGCAGTCCTTTATTGATTTCCCACTAGTCTTGAAAGACCAGTTTTGGCCTACAACATCCTGTATGATCTGTCCCTGCCTACCTCTCCATCTCTGTCTCTCCTCGTTCTCTACCTGGCTCTTCCTGATCCAGCCACTGGCCCTAGGTCCATTTCCTCAACTGGCTATGTTTCCTTCCACCTGCAGACCCTGGTTTCCTTCAGTCATCAAGGAAGCCTTCTTGCCGATATTCATTTCTCCTGGTATCATGGATCTCCTTTGTGGCACTTAACCACAGTTGCAATTTTACATTTCTTTGTATGATTTTTAAATTAATGTGTGTCTCCTCTACTAGGCTGTAAATTTTAGGAGGGTAGGGATCATGTTTATTGTTATGCCATCTTGTATTCCCTGTACCTAGTAAAATGCCTGGGACATACTGGGGGCTCCATTAATATTTTTGAATAAAGGAACAAATGACTTCTTTCTTCTAAGACATTAATAATCACGACTATAATAGGTAGAATTTGTTGAACATACTGCCAGACACTGTTTTTTTTCATTTGGCAAGTGTTTTGTAATTCTGAGAAAAAAAAAAAAAAAAGCCAATGGATAGGTACAATCATTATCCTCACTTACAGATGAAGAAACCAAGTCATACAGAGGTTAGTTAATTTGCCCATGGTCATACAGCAATTTTTGAGGTCAGAATTTGAACTCAAGTGGTTTGATTCTACAGCCTGTAACACTATACAGTAGTCTGTGGGCTTAATCTCCATTTATTTTTTTATTTTTTTTAAAGTTTATTTATTTATTTTAAAAGACAGAGTGGGAGAGAGAATGGGAGAGGGGCAGAGAGAGGGAGAGACAGAATCCCTGGCAGGCTCTGCACTCCAATGTGGAGGTCAAACTCATGAACCATGAGATCATGACCTGAGCTGAGATCAAGAGTTGGACCCTTAACTGGCTGAGCCACCCAAGCGCCCCCAACCCCGCAATCTCCATTTATAAGGGTGGAATTAAAACAAAACCATGTGCCAAAGAAATCAACAACTGACTTAACAAACTTTAGGAAATGAACTTTTGCAAACTGATGAGTGATTCTAATGGGGGAGCTGTGGAATATGTTCTCAAATTAAAAGATATTTTTAAAAAACAGCAAAGAGCCATTTGTACCTTAGAGCTTTAGTATCCTTTATGTTTCATTGGTTAAAAAAGGAAAAGATCATTATGAATGCTGTTGTCTGAGAGTATAAGAGTAGTCCAAGAAATAATGACAAAAATGATGCTCTCTTCCAGATATCTAGAACTAGGTAAGTATACATATTAGAATTTGGAAAAAAATTCTTTGCTCTTTTCAGAAATTATATTTTTAAAAACAAGTTAATCAAAATCAATGAGCCTAAACTTTCAGAATTAAATAGATAAATGTCCCCCTTTATGGTTTAATTTGGTTTAACTTGAATTAAAAATTTCAGCTATGTTTATATCTTAACTAATACGGGTTTTATTTATACTCACCTGGTCATTTGAAGTTACAAATTAGTCTCATGAGTCTTTCAATGCAAACTATAACTGCAATTCAAACCTATTTTTTTCCTGTTATTCCAGCATTCGTAACTATATTACTATAGGAAAAACAAAGTGAAAATCTAGGAATCCGAAAAATTCTGACGCTTTATCATCTAAAACCTGACAACCCATTTTTTTAAAAATGTTTATTCATTTACTTTGAGACAGAGAGAAAAAGAGAGAGAGAGCTCAAGTTGGAGAGGGGCAGAGAGAGAGGGAGAGAGAATACCACGCTGGCTCTGTCCAATGCATGGCTTGATCCCAGGAACCATGAGATCATAACCTGAGTGGAAATCAAGAGTCAGATGCCCAACCAACCGAGCCACGTAGGTGCCCCCAAAAAACCTATTTTTATGTTTAAGTTTAATTTTATATTATTAGAATCTTTGTAGTTTCATTCAACAAACAAGTATTACATATCTACTCTACGTCAGGCATATCCTAGAGATTGGGGAAATCATGATAAAGGTGACATGGTCTCTACCTTAAAAGATTTTACAGTCTAGTTGTGGCAAAGTAAAAAAGGCAAAGGCCAGATAATGGGGCAAAGAAAGGCTGCTTACCTCCCCTAACTGAACAGGGGATTCTGAAAGAGATGACATAAACTAAGCCCAGAATGATGAGTAGAAATGGCCAAGTGAAGGGTGGAGGCGGAGGGTACCTAAAAATGGTCTGGGAAGAGGGGTCTGTACAAAGACCTAAAGACAAGAAAGTGTTCTCATGGTGTTTAGAGGAAACAAAAGATAAGGCATAGTGACAGGACATAACAAATGCCACTCCCAGGACAAGAATTTCACAAATTCCTCATGAAAAGATAACCAGTTACACTAGCCAATCAAAGAAACATAAAGGGCAATTCACTTAAGGCATACCTCAACGGGTGCCATTTGGAATTTAACTTTCCTTAGCACTAAGCCTTTTTTCTTTAAATATTATTACCAAAATGTCAGCAAAACCAAACATTACCAGTGCTGCTAAGCTGAGAGATGGCTGGAGAGGGTAACAAAGTTAGGATCTTAAGACTGCCCTAATCTTCTTTTGCTGGCAAATGCTTTGTTCTCTAAAGAATGTTTATTACTAAACTTATTCCTTCCGGAATTTTTGTTATTTGGCAAGGAGTTATTTCCATTCAGCAATGGAAAACCCAAAGACCCAAAACCCTTCACTGTATGGTAACCTACATGGCTTGTGTACTGGTGCTGTCTGCTGAACCCAAAGTCATCAATTATGTATAGAAATGTACAGCTACAGCACTAGCCAGGGTCACAGGCCTGTCAGGGATTTCTTAAGAGGAACAAAAGCATTTGCTTGTGTCTTCTCTTAGAAAACACAAGCTAGGTGAAAAGAGGAAATCTTGAAAGGAAATGTGAGTCACCCTCAATACACAAATTAACTTCCTGTAATAAGTGAAACATGAATGTTAAAAAAGTGCTGGAAATGGAACCAGAAATGTAACTAGAGGAAAAGCCTCAGAAAAATAGATATAAGAAAGGCCAACATTAGTTTATCAAAGCCACACACTTTTCAATACAAATCCATTCCTTATATATTTGAGAAAAAATAACTAATGGGGGTCACTAGGCTCTAACCTCTCTGTACCAAATTCAGTGGATTCCGTGTTTAGAACAAGGAGTACTCACGTTATTTGAAATAAAATGTCTTGTAATCCCCAAACCTGGCTGGCTTCTGAGGTGTGAGTTCTCATTCCAAATGAATGAGGCATGTTTACAGACTGACCAGGGAGCACTAGGGCTATGAAGATTACCATGAAGAAAATGCAATCTAAGATATCTTACGGAATTTTCCCTATTATACCAAACACAACAAAAGCTTTCACTGGGATTTCAATAAATTTAGTTCTACACATTGCTGCAGAAATTTAGTTATTCTCCCTTTCTCTAGTGAATAGCTGGGGTAGCAGCTGGTGTGTTTTGTATTTAAAATGTGAAAAAAGAACTCTCCTTCTCTCTCAGTACCAAACATAAATGTGCTTGAGAAAATTTGGAAAAATGATTTACTTTAAGTAAAATGACTTTATTTCCTTCACTGTGAGGTGTTTGAGATGCTTTTAAACATCTAAGAGTAAGAGTCATGTTTTCAAAAAGCATATCGATTTCTTCTGCAGGAAGCTACAATGCATAAAAACATATCATTTAAATTTATGTAAATTCCAATGCACATGCTTGAACGTATATCCTCATTCTTCAACACTTTCTGGGTAGAATTTTTAATGCCTGATCTTTATGAAATAATTTAGGTGACATGTAAGTACTGTGAGGTAGCCAGACAAAGATATCATAATTTCGTATTACTTTAAAGAGTGTATAACGGTCTCATTTTGTCATTACCATACAGGTTAGATCACATGTCATGTTATTCAGCCAAATTCTGTAAAATTGAAAGCATATTTAAAAATCAATGCAAAGACATTAGGGAATGCCTGAAACGGATGAGAACCAAATCAATTTCCTTATTTCTTAGATTTAAAATGGGAATAATTTGTTGATCATTCATAGGAACTGTAATTTAACAAAACAGACTCCAATGAATGCTGAAATATTTGATTTTCTTAGCTCTTATTTTTTACACAATTGATTTCTGTCAGTATGGATGTGAAAAATTCCAACATATTTAAACACACTGCAATTCACATGACCTGTGACACGACACAAAACACCTGACATAACATATCATAATAACTACTTGTTACTAATATGGTTTGTTAAACGAGACAAAGCTTCAGTTCCACAACTATTATCTGTTTAATGTATTGACTTCCATATTATGGTTTACATACACAGTTAATTGAACATTTTGCAAACTCAGTGAGAAACTGAATTGAGACTATTTAAAAATATCTTTCACTATGAATTTTTAAACATCCTATTACACACATAATATATGAAGGAAATCGTCAGTCACCTGTCTACTATGTTACAGGTGCTTTACATAAATTATCTCACTTAATCCTCAGAAATATATTATTTATTATTCCTCTGAGAAGGTAAATAACTTGTCCAGGGGTCCCATGGCTAGTGAGACCTCCTCATGTCACTCTATCACTCAACAACATTTGACTTCCTCCTTCTAGAAACACTTTGTTCCTTCGGCTTCTGTAATATTACAAACTCCTCTTTTACCTTCTCCTAGATCTTCCTCTCTCAATTCAGTTCTCTTATAAGACCTTTCCTGACAATCCTTCATACAACACACACAAACATACACGCACTCACGCACTCACTCATGCACTGTGCACCCTTATCTACCCTCCCCTACCACTTTCTTTTCCTTTATCTTGCTTTATTTTGTTCGCAAAACCTGTTTGTTTATAAAACCTATTTGTTTTGTTGTCTGTTTCCCCTACTGTTCACCCATCTCCACTGCCCAACAAAGCTCCCAGTTTGGGATTGACAAGATTGGGATCTCATTTGTCTCTTTCCCCCCATATTCTCAGTGACTACAACAATGCCCAACACAAAGTAAGCCCTCAATAAATGTATTGAATAAATGAATGACTAGAAGTTGCGGAGCTGGGATTTGAATCCAGGTATTTCTAACTCTAGGCCAATACTTATTTTACCACATCTGGTAAATTTTAATTTCAAATATGGCATGCCTTTATTAAACGTTTCCAAAGAGTGGGGCACCTGGGTGGCTCAATTGGTTAAACATTTGACTCTTGGTTTCAGCTCAGGTCATGATCTCACAGTTTGTGGGTTTGAGATCCCATGTCAGGCTCTGCACTAACCACATGGAGCCTGCTCAAGATTCCCCCCCCCCGCCCCCCGCCAACCTTTCTCTCTCTCTGCCCCTCCTCCCCACCATCAAACGTAAAATAAACATTAAAAAAAAAGGTTCCAAAGAGTAAACTCACATTCTTTGTAATGAATCCTAGAGCACTGCCCCTCTCTGCTCCACCCAAAGCCTATAACTGAAGAAAGCTGTTGTACTGAAAGAAAGAGAATGAGGGACCACACAGTTCAGGAAGAAAGAAAAAAGGAGCTAACATTTATTGCATACTTACTTTGTTCTGAGAAATATACATACAGACATATGTATGCACATGTCTATACTTGCATGTGTTTATTTCTGTATATGTATAACTCACTTTTACTTTATCCTAATGACAATAATATAGAGCAGGTAATATTAATCTGTTATTTTTAGATGTGGACACAGAGCTTCACAGAGTTATTCACAGTCACTCAAGAATGTTCCAATAATCTTTGTGTGTGGGAAGGTATGTGTCTGACAAAATCTCTATTTCTCAATCTTTTTTTGCCTACCTGAAATATATTTGAAGTAGAATACTGAAAAGTAAAAAACAATTGCAAAACATTTAATATTCCAGATTGCTTCATTTCATTCAAAAAAGACTCAAGCAACTGGTAAAGAAGGTGGAACAGATAGAATGAGTACTTCTCTTTGGGGCAGGAACCATTCATCTATCCTCTAGCTTAAGTCAACAATTTTGCTCCACTATAGGTTCACTGTCCACTTTCAAGCTAAACAAGAAAGGCAGAAGTAAGATTGATAGAAGCAATTTCTTTGGGGAGAGTTATCACTGGAGCACATAATTAACCACTTGCCTCTCCAAGGGGGTTCCTGCCCAAAGTAGTGAGGAGATCTTCCGAGAAGCAGCTGGAGAACTGTGTCCCCTGGTCTTTGGGATGGGGAAAAGGGAATACCAGAGAGTGTTCTCTTCCTAGAGAAACTTGAAGCTGAGAGGTTGGGAGGGGATGGAGGCTATGATGGGAGCAAAGTATAAGTGTTCCACTGGCAAGGCAAAGATGTGTCAGTTTCCCTCTGGATCAAGTGTCCCAATAAACTGGTCTTGAGTCACTCTGCCCAGGACTGTACTCAGAGAGGGAGATCATTAAAAGCCAAGAGCTGTGGCTGGAGTTGCAAGAGGATCATTGCCTGTGCCAGGCAATGTTGAAATAGGATGTTCCTAATGAAGTAGGATCACTCAAACATACACAGAAGCACCCCAGCAAGAGAAAAAGCTAGCCTTTGGAGATGTGCCATAGTCAGCAGGAATCAAAGCCTGATAACAACCAAAGACACATCAGGCTCTGTGCATTCTTCCCTAGTCCCTCCTTCCCCCATGTGCTTGATCCTAGAGGGAACAAAAACAGTGGCTCAAGAGTGGGAGAGGAAGTGGGCTAAAGATGAGAGAAGAAAACTAGTACAATTCTCCCTTCCCTACTGCAGATTACTGGCTATGAGTTGATGGGTAGTGAGGGTGGCGTAGGGGGAGCTTTTAACTGAATATGAGACTGAAGTTTTGACATTAGACTGGATTAGGCTTTTTCTTTTTTTATTGAGGTATAACAAACATAGTATATATTTTTTGATGTATCTCATGCATATATACACATACTTGGGTAACCTGCCCCCCCCCCCCGCCACACACACACACAGATACAAATATAAAACTTTTCTTGTAATCTAGAAAGACTTCTCTTATTTCTTCCTAGTCAATAGCCACCCTGCTAAAGTTACCACTATTTTCACTTTTATCAACACAGGTTAATTTTTCTTATTTTGAACTTCATATACATGAAATCATATATAGGAACTCTTTGTGTCTGGCTTCATTTGCTCAATCTTATGTCTGTGAGAGTTAAATATGTTTTTGGGTGGGGCAGTAGCTCATCTTTTCCAATCATATTTTATATTTTATAAGTACTATATCAGAACATTTACCCATTCTCTTGATGATGGATGGACATTTGAATTTTTTCCATTTGATCATGAAAAAAAAGTTGCTAAAACCTTGCTGAACATGTGTTTTGGTGGACATATGTACTCATTTCTGTTGAGTAAATATCTGAGAGTAGAACTGCTAAATCACAGGGTAGGCCTATGTTTAGTGCTAGTAGATATTGCCAAACATTTTCCCAAAGTACTTGAAGCAGTTTCCACTCCCACCAGCAACATACAAGGATTTCAGTTATTAGACATCTGCATTAACACTTGATACTGACAATCTTTTCAAATTTTAGCCATTCTGAAACATGTGCAGTGGTATCTCATTATAATTTGCATGTTCCTGATGACTAATGATGAATCGTTTTCCAGATGCTTTTTGAAGATTTGGATATCTTTGTTTATGAAATGTCCATTCAAATATTTCCCTATTTTTTATTGTCACCTATGTTTTTTTTTTTTTTTTTTATTGATTTGTATGAGCTACTTATATAGATAGTCTGGGTACAAGCCTTTTGTTGGATATCTGACTAACAATATGATTATTCTAAATATCTTCTCCAATTCTCATGGTTTGTCTTTTATTCTCTTAACAGTGGTTTTTGTTGAACAGGTGTTTTTAATTTTAATGAATCTAATTAATCTTTTCATATATAGTTATGTTTTTGTGACTTAAAATGCTCTCCTATGTTTTATTCTAGTGGACTGGACTTTTTAAATAACTGAAAGAGGCTGGAAAAACTATGAATTCACCCTAAAATTTTATCTAAAAAGAGGAAAGAATGATTTTACAGAGCTAAAGTGTGCTAATGAGGGCATGTAATAATGTTCTCTGCTTGTGCCTCAGAGTCTAGCTCATTCAATAAGTCAGTTATACGTGGTTTGACTATGAAGATTCATTTGAGAAGTGTATCTTTTCTTAAAATGAATAATCCTAGTGAGTATATTAGACACTCCTGATTTATTACCTAAGTTTATTATAGATTTGACATAGTTATTATGCAGAATCAGAAGACTTTCCATTTGTGAATATCTACTGAATGCCTTAGGGCAATCTACACAAAGACGTACTTCTCTTATAATTTGATTTTCTTAGTTTGTGTGTCATATTGAAAAATTGTGGGCGAGAATTTAGAAATATTTCCAATCTACTCTGTCACTGACTACCTAGTAGATAGCCCATCCATATCCATAGAGTTGATTTTCCAAAACTACATTACAAGGTTGGATTTGGACTTCTAATCTGTCTTTTGGCATCCACCTAATGGTCTAAAACTAGAAACCTAGGAGTCATCCTTAACTCCCTCTCCTCTCACCTGCTATATCTATATTCACCAAGGACCCTCCATTCTACTTCTGAAATAATTTTTCAATAAGTATTTGCTTTTTGTCATTCTCACTGCCACCACTTTACTCTAGGCCAATGCTCTTTTTCCCTCAAATCACCATACCACCTTCTCATTAGTCCCACACCTCCAGTCCAGCCTTGCTCCCAACCATTTTCCATATGCAGTCAAGGTGGCCTCCCCAAGTTAGTAATAGCTAAGTTGTCTGTAGCACTTACTCTGTGCTTGGTAGTTTAGAACCAGGATCTCATTTCATGTTTATGACAACCCTAAGAGGGAGGGGCTATATTTTTCTTTCTGTTTAAATGGGATCACTGAAGCTTAAAGAGGAAGAGTAACTTCCCCCAAGGTCATTTAGTAGGGAAGGAGTCTACAGACCTGATCAGATCACTCACCCCATTTGCCCTTAAATTCACTGAAAGAATCACATTATTTCTCTGTGCTGGGCCCTGTGCATGCTGTTCCCTCTGCCTGGAACATATTTCCTTTACTCTCTACTCCCTGTACCCCTTTTTCCTAACTAATACCTTATCTTTCAGGCATTATTACTCCTGAGGTCCCTTAGAATTAAGGTATCTACTTACATATTCTCATAGTTCCTTATCTTCTTCTATCACAACATTTATCACATTTTCTGTTAATACTTGTTTAACTGTCTTCACTAAATGCAAATTCTATGGGGGGAGGAGTGGTCTATCTTGCATATTCCTGTTCTTGTGACAGCCACATAATACCTGACACTTGGCAAATATTAAAGGGAAAAATGTTGGCAGGATATTTTTGGTTTACTGATTATTCAATGAATAATATAATGAACCACAAAACTGCAAAATAAACCATCCAATAGAAATGACACTCTTTTATCAAAGAGTTCTCAAATAGATCATCAGGAAGGCTGTAAACTTGCCATAAGTTCCTTGAGCGCAGTGTCTGTATCTTACCACTTCTGTCATGCTTTCTACACAATGGCCATTTATTATATGACTGTCAAGCAGAATTGCTCACAGTGATGCCTCTCTTTGGATGATCTTCTCCATCCATCACTACAGGCATAGCTCATGCCTCCCCTCATTTACAAATATAGATTGGTATGGATCCTGGAGCCAGACTACCTGTGCTCAAATTCTAGTTCCACTCATGTACGACCTTGGCAAATGATTAAACCGTCATGTATCTTCTTCTGAAAATTGTACAGAAGAATTGTACCTATTTCAGAATGTACAGAATTGTACCTATTTCATAGGGTTGATACAAAGATTCAGCGGGTTCATATAAAGTATTAGAATGGTGCTAGACATAGAGAAAGCACTGTGATGTTGCTGCTGCTACTATTATACTGAAATGAATCCTCTGAACTTCTTGAAAGCAAGTGCCTTAGTTATCTTTTTACCTCCTTCAACATTGCCCACACATCACTGGCCCGCAATAAATATAACATCGATAGATTAAGAGATTACTGCATTTCTAAAAACAGCCAATGCCAGATAGAGTCAGACAAAGATTTCTTTTCATGTAGCTCAAAGGTATGCTATTTACTTCAAGCCAAGTCAAAGTTGTGTTTTGTAAATAAGTTGTAAGGATGGATTTTGAAAGGCTTTAGAAGAATTCTTTGAATGGAGCCAATTAAAATGGAGCTGCTAAAGCAAAAGCACCAAGAGGAGTAGGTCACTGATTCTTGCTTGCTTTCCCAAGATTCTGACAAGTGCACAGTTTAAGGAAAAAAAAAAAAAAGCCAATGCACAGTAGAAGCTGCTTCCATTTCCTTTTTTAAGACTTCTTCCATCAGAGAATAAGTATCCAATGAAGTAGGACACTGCCCCACCACAAAAAAAAAAACAAAAACAAAAACAAAACAAAAAAAAAACAAAAACAAACAAACAAAAAAAAACAAGCAGAATGTCAATCTTGGGCAGCAACTGAAATCATGAGATCCATAAATTGAGCAAAGTATTGGGGGAATCTGTAGTTCTATCTCTATTGTACATTAAGATCACATTATTATATTTTAATATCTACTAAATATACAAAATATAAACTTTATCAAAACCTATGGTTGATTAATAATATCTTTTATACTCTTAGAAAGAAAGCATAAAGCAAAACACTATCTTACATGTATATAAGCAATGAATTCAATCAATACTAAGACAGATAATCGCTTTCCTGTTGTCAAGGATCTATATGTATATTATTACTTAAAATTTTTATCTGGATACCTAGCTATGAAAGATACAGTAAATATTACATATTTAATATTAAACTTAAAAGGATACATCAAAATATTATTTAGTACCTTATAATTGATGGTAGCTGACTTTATGACTGCATTTAACATTAAAGTTTATCTCTACTTAAAGCACAGCTACATCATTAACTTTAGGCTCAGAAGCTTCATAAAGCACAATTTTCTTATTCTTGATGAATAATGCTTCAAAATTATTACACTTAGTGTTAAAAAGCAGGGGGATGGTTACCAACATCAATATCTGAAAGTCCTACTCAGGCTCCTTAAGGAGGGTAGGTATACAGTTACTGTTTCTCAATACACAGCAATTTTACTTAAATGAAGCAATGCTTTCAGCACTCAAATTGTAGAATCGGAGAGGTCTGTTTGATTGAGTCTCATCTCCATTTCCTACTAGCCAAGAGTTCTTAAGCAAGTTATTTAATGTCCCTATGTCTTCTTCAGTAAAATTCAGTACAGTTTTATATACTTTATCTAAATATCTTGGGGCAAATGCATTCAAATTATATAACATTTTACATAGATATATTGTATCTAAGGTATTTTTACATACACGTATACACACACAAAGTAACCATTCCAGTGGGCTCTGAGGAAGCACTCAATAAGCAAACACATTACATATTTCTGCCACAGAGCACATTAGTATTCATACTTAATGAGATAAAATAAAGCAGAAAAGGAGCCCCATGTCATTTCTGGTCAGATACTGCCCTGACCCAAACTCTTTTGGCTCTGCTCTTGGTTTTCAGAGCTCTTCTGTTTCTGAACAGAAAATGTGGACAAGGAGTGGAAGACCTGTAACTCTTCCTTCCTGGGCTGTGCTAAGTGTTACATGGTAACATGCATAGAAAGCACACAGTCCATATTAAAGCCACATTTAGCGGTCATTGCTGTCTCTGTCATCAACATTATTATAATTTTGACAAACTACAAAATACATTAAAGTATTCAAAGTGATGATTGCTGACTGACAGAGTTCTGAGTGAATTTTATCTTGTTATCTACACTTTTCTGTATTTTATAAATTCTATGTAGTGGACAGTTACTATCTTTAGAATAAAGCATCTTTATACAACTTAAAATATTTATTGTGCCTTCATTTAAAAGTATTTACTTTCTTAAGTCATTGTATTTCTTCCTAGACTTTCTTTGTCTTGCCTTTTTTCTTTTATCGTACAAAGAAAAATTCTTCTGAGGTCCCTGTGTTTAAAATGCTCTTGGGTTATACATTCATTAGAGGCAAAGTAACTTTATTCTTTGACTCCATATTCATATTTTTTTCTCTTCTGACCAAGCAAGGCTATTTTGGGGGTACTCATACTAAAAACAAGGTTGAGCTAATCTACAAGGTATTTCTTCAGTTCCTGAGCTACTGGAATAATGTATTTATAGATCTGTGAACTGTTTGAAATCATAAAAATAAGACATAAAAATGAATACCAAAATTCTCACATCAATTCTAACAGTTATAGTCCTTGTCTTCATAAAGAATATTTTTAAATTATAACTAAAATCAAAGCCAAAAAAATGACAGGCAAAAAACAAAACAAAACAAAACAGAAACAAACAAAACAACACACACACACACACACACACACACACACACATACACACTACCATAAACTTATGTTAGCTTTCCCTATTATTGTATAGTGCAGTGGTATCCAATGGAACTTTCTTCAAATGATGGAAATGTCCCACAATCTGCACTGTTCAATACAATAACCACCAGCCACATGTAGTTATTTAACACTTGAAATGTGGCTAGTGCAACCAAGGACCTCAATTTTAAATTTTATTTAATTTTCTAATTAATTTAAAAGTAAACTTAATTAGCCACATGTTAGTAATGAATTAGTGCAGGCCCATAAAACTCCTGTTTTTGCAGCCCTATTGAATGGACACACTGAATGTCACTTCAATTTTAAAATGATCTGTAATATTATCCATAGGATAAAATTTGAGAGGTCTTTTCTATAATTTTATTTGGAAAGAACCATTGAAAATCAAATTGTCACAGGCTCCATGAATGAAAGTTTCTGCTTCATTGTGCTATGTTGGTGGTAGTTGGCTACAGAATTTATCACTTCATTCAACATTTGTGCTTGTCTGAATCTGTTCTCTGGTTTTTTATCTACCCCACATTACCAATTATGTCCAATAAATAAATATCCCCAAAGTGGCTTTAGACGGGCAACTGTTAAAAACAAAACAAAACCACCACCACCACCACCAGAACAGCACGGCCAATTAATAAATGAACCTCTTCCATCAAAGAACAAGGCAAGTAACAAAAGCCAATTAAAAATCTATCACAGTCAAAAAAAAAAAAAAAAAAAAAAAAACCCTTTAAATTCCACGTCAGTACACTGACCCTACTGCTCAGTATTAAAAACTTCACCCAATTTTTGGAAACCTCCAGAAAGCTTCTGTTTCGGCATTCATTATACTGCAGCTCACAATTAACACTGCCAGACTCCTTTCTAATCAATTATTCACTAAGATGTCTAGCATTTCTTTGGAGCCCCTTACCTCAACATCACAACGGTTTAAGAGATGACACATGTCTGTGTACTTTTCAGAATAAAAGACAGACTTTAAGCAAGTTTTAACACTAAATGAGAACAAGGGTAAGAGAAGAGAAATCAACCCTTTTAGTCAAAGTTGAGCTTCCGGCGAGCTGCAGGCAGTGCACAGCATGAGAGAGTCTGGCTCCAGAAAGTGCCCATGTGTTGACAGCTGAATAAGAGTTTGAAGGCTTAATGGTACAAATGTTCTGTCAATGGTACTGTTACACAGGGCTTTACTTAACCAGAACTGCCAAAAATCTCCAAAGCTGTTGACAGCCAATGATGTGAAGTTAATTCACTCTAGGCTCTGACATTAAATTAGCAAGTTGTTATTTTCACATAGGTAGTAACCCTGTGCTGACTTAACAGAGGAGAACAAACCATCTTTTGGTCCAGCCTAAAACTTGAAAGGAGCAAGACCTAAAGACCATAAAAAATACAACTTGTGTCCCTCCCTTCCTTCTTGAATGAATCCACTAGATACTAAAGTGTTATTGTGTAACATTTTTATCAAGTGCAAATTCAATTTACATCACAGGTGAGAGATCTCCAAAAGGAAAGTTGTCCCAAAAGTATGAATATTGAAAATAATCTGGGAGTAAATCAGAATCAGCAACAGATAACCCCTTCCAGTGTCTAGAATAAGATGTAAAAATAAAGAGACTGCAGTCTATAAAATTATTTCCATTATTAACATTCAGTGTGTTGGAACTTTAAAGCTTTCCGTAGGCATCTCAGTGTTAAGTAAACGATGACAAGTTATTTTGAAAGCTACCCAGCCATGCCAGTCCTTGTCTTGCATACCTATCAGGGGGCACTTATTCTGCGACTTAGCAGTCTGTCTTCTATTAAGATTTACTATTCAGGGTTGATATCACCAAGATGAAAAAGCGAGCCACTGAGTAGAACTACATCTCTCACATATTCCCCCAGCAGGTATGCTATATTAGTTAAGAGCATAAGCCCTGGTGCCAGACATCCTGGGTTCAAATGCTGTCCTACCACCTAATATCTGTGTGACTCTATTCAAGTTACCTAATCTCTCCAGGCCTCAATTTCCAGTAAAATGGGGATAACACAGTACCTACATATCTTAGTGTGATTGCAAGGATTAAATAAATGTACACATGTTAAATGCCCAGTACAGTTCCTGGTACTTAGTAAGCATTTAAAAAATGTTGGTTAACATGGGCACCTGGGTGGCTCAGTCAGTTAAGCATCCGACTTCAGCTCAGGTCATGACCTTGCGGTTTGTGGGTTTGAGCCCCACATTGGGCTCTATGCTGACAGCTCAGGGCCTGGAGCTGCTTCGGATTCTGTGTCTCCTTCTTTCTCTGCTCCTCCCCTGCTCGTGCTCTGTCTCTCTCTCTCTCTCAAAAATAAACATTAAAATTTTTTTAAAATGTTGGTTAATATACTATTATTAGTTTTTTGAAAAGATACAGCTAAAACCGACAAAACAGCTTCATGTTTAAACATCAAATATCAAAGTAAATAGAGAGAAGAAAGGTTGATAAAAGAAATGGGGTTATCCTCTTTGGAATCTATCTTTGCTGGTAATATTGACAGCTAAATTCTTCTATCCTAAATGATGTTTCTATGAAACATTCACCGTGTGATTCGTATAACATGAGGGCTCCACAGCAGACAAATGAGGCTTATTCCTGAGGCCTGATTACTGATAGAACATACAATGAGTAATGTTAGAGGCATTATCTTTGTTATTACGATGAATGATTTATTCTGTAACATAGCTCAGGGATCCCAATATTAACATATCTTGCAGCAATCAATCATATTCAATTTTGACTTTCAAATCTTTGGGAAACATCAAATGATACTAAGCATACAGCTTAATTGTATAGACTGCTGATGTGGACAATAATGCCATTAGTGGGGCCCAAAAAGCTAAATCAGCAGTTTTGAGTATGAAAATAAAAGAGGTTGGAGTTCTGAAGAAAAAGAGTTAACCCACCAATTTAAACAAGATAAAAACACTAAAAATAATTTGCAAAACAATTTTCCTCATGCATTTAATAAACATGTGTCAGAATAAACAAAAATCACAGAAGCAGAAAGTAAAAAAAAATCAATTAAAATAAAGTCACGGGGCATGGCAGAGAATTATTTCTGGCAGTGATTTGATATAATATGGTTAATACTTCTAGTCAGCCAAATTAACACAATTTTGCCACTGTAGATTTACAGTCGCAAAATGCACACTCCCCAGAGGCTTGTTCCAAGAATCAGAGTAACAAATTCCTTTTAGACAGAACAACTTGACCATTTTCTTCTGAACATAAGTAATGAAAAAAAAAAAAAACACCTCATCCCTCAGAAAAAATTACTTTGCTATCCATTCACATTTGGCCATCTTTTCCCTCCTTGATTTCCCCTTCAAAGTCCTTGAATAGAAACCGGTCCATTTGTCGCTCCATTTGTATCAACAGATATGCTTTTATTTCTTATCGGTCTGCCTATTCGTATCATGTGTACTCCACCATGCTATTGATTGAAAGAGGCTCAGGCAAGGTGGTGTCAGCTTCTGTTCCTAAAGGGAGTCCCCTGAGCACACTGGTGAGGCACTTAAGGTCAAGTCAGAATTGTCTGTTTCTATATTAAAACTGCAGGGCACAAAGAATGTAGAATTCTCAAGCATGCAAAACAAATACCAGCATTCAACCTTTTTTTGTTTTTATCTTTACCCACAGAGCTCAGAGGTACTTTTCATGGTGAAAAACTTGGCTTTGTAGAAGCAAAAATGAGTGTGAGCCATTTTTTCTTACATTTCATGCTTTTCTTTTCTCTCTGCTATTTATCTTTCCAAATGGTTACTCCAAAAGGAGAGAAATCATCATGCAAATAAAGGTATTACATCACATCACTGCTAGAGAGAAAGGATCTAGTAACTGCCCTCAAAGGTTAATTTGGCCTTTTCCTGATCACTTGTGAGGTATCTGCACACCTGAAGGAGACAATAAAGTTAACCACATTTCACCCACTGTGTACTTAGCGCCATAAAAATTCCCTAGATCTGGTTTACAGGAAGAACCTCAAAATTCATTCATCACACACCTTCCAGAGCACATTATGTGCAGTGCTTTTTCTGGAACTAGGTTTCAAAGATGGATCTAATGTGCTTGCCCTCAGGGAGTTCACAATTCACTGTTTCCAGTGTAACATGTGCTGTGATATGACATGAAGAACACGTCAAAGGACAGAACGACACGTCATGGTATAAAGAGCTTGCAAGTTAGACTGGGGATCAAATGCCTTTCTCGGCATATTGGGGAACTGTTGGTAAGGGCATCCACCTTCTTGAGCTTCATTTTAGCCACATATAACATAGACATAGTATTATTTACCTTATAGAGTGTCCTCGACAGATGGTTAAGAGTTTGTTTCCCTCCTTGTATACAAGTCAAGAACAATTCTTTGGTCTAAAGGCAGTGAGGACAATGGGAGAAGGGGCCAAAGAAAAGGCAGAGTTGAGTCTGGCCTTTGCAGAACAAGTTATATTTCAGTAGAGAAAAATGGGAAGGGAGCGCCTGGCTGGCTCAGTAGGCAGAGCATGGGACTCTTGATCTCAGGGTTGTGAGTTCAAGCCCCATGTTAGGTATAGAGATTATTTAAAATCTTTTAAAAACAGAGAGAAGAATGGGAAGTAAGAGATTCGTAGCAAAGGGAGCATTATGAGGAAAAAAGAAGCTGTAAAAAGTACATGATTTAAGAAAAAGCACATGGTATGTTCAGAAGCAGAGCACAGTGGGTAAGAGGAATTAGAATTATGACGTCAGCCTGATTGAGCTGGGATCACGTTGCCTACTAGGATCACAATAACTTGCTTATCTGGCAGGTCACTTTTCTCGTCTTTTGTCCACATAAAAGTATGTAAGTCATAGGGGATACTGAGGATTAGATGGAAATTACATATATAAACAGGGATTCGTGAATAATAAATGTTATTGCTACTATTGTTAGACCTATTATTACCAGAGAAGTCTAGATGGTTCAGGATGGCTCAAACATAAGGAAAATGGAAAAAGTGTAGGTTAAGAGTGGTATTTCACATTCTGCCTTTTGATTCCCAGGTATCTAGTTACTTAGTTAGTACTCTTGAAGTAGTATTTTACTTCAAATGGATGATGGTAATTTTGATCAGGCTACTTTACGTCTCTTCCCATTGCAAAATATATATTGGTCAAGTGGTTCTTAAACCTGGATGTGCATCAGGACCCCCTAGGAGTCAGATTAAAAAAAAAAAAAAAAAAGCCTGCATCTATTGGGTCTAAACCTAGAGATTCTCATTCAAGAATTCACTGCTTACTCCTTAAATTTTTAAGGTGGAGCTGAGAAAACCCTTTAAAAAAAAAAAAAAAAAAAAAAGCTTCCCCAGTAGTTCTCATTAACAGCCAAATTTGAAAACCTTCATTGTAGTTTACTCAGAAGCCAGGTCAATGTTTTTCTTACTTACCCACTGAATAAAATAAAAATCTAGCTTATCTAATAATAAGAGATTCATAAAAGCACTAGCTTACCTTTTCTTTTTAATTAAAAAAACCCTAATTTATTCAAAGAAGACATGAATAACTTCTTTCTTAATTAGTTACTAAAGCGTTTTGAAAGGATGATGCCATAACAGGGCAAAAAAAAAAAAAAAAAACAGAGAGGCAAGTTAACTTGTCATCAAACATTTAAAAGGGAAATATCATTTGCTGGGATTAAATATCACAACACTGCCGAAATAAGTTGTTTTACTATTGTTTATTCTCAGTTACATGTAACAATGTAAATGATGAATAAGAAACCCGAGTAATTCCTCTTGGTTTCAACATTATTATTAGGAAGATCTAAATTTTGGTTTTGCCGGAGTCCCTTTGTTCTTTCAGTAGGTCTGTCTTAAAGAATATCAATCAGCCATCTCAGAGAGCTCCATTTGCTTCACAAAGTAATTGTTTATTTTATTAAAATCATTTATGGCTTCTTAGTGTACCTAAGAGTTTATTGATCATTATTTAACAGGAGGTCCTAGAAGAACATTTTAAGGAACAGGCTGATGAGAAATATAAATGAATACCCCCAAAGTTATAATATAAAAATAATTCTATGTGATTTGTAAATAAATTCAAGGGGAGGACAAAATATAAGGGCTGGCAAGGTAAGACCAGGTCAAGAAGTGCCATATTAAAAATTTGGACTTTACCCTAAGACACAGGAGGAACTATTCAGGTTGGGTTTTTTTGTTTTTGTTTTTTTTTATGTTTATTTTTGACAGAGAGAGAGCATGAGCCAGGGAGGGGCAGAAAGAGAGAGGAAGACACAGAATCTGAAGAAGGTTCCAGGCTCTGAGCTGTCGACACAGAGCCCGATGGAGGCTCAAACACATGAACCGTGAGGTCTTAACCTGAGACAAAGTCAGACGCTTAAGGGACTGAGCTACCCAGGTGCCCCTATTTGACAATTTGATGGTAAAACTTACATATATGGCGTCTCAAAAACAAAACAAATGAAGAAAGAAACAAACAAAAAGCAGAGTGAGACCTACAAATACAGAGAACAAACTGTTGCCAGAGGGGAGGGGGGTTGGGAGGATGAGCAAAATGGGTGAAGGAGAGAGGGAGATACAGGCTCCCAGGCATAAATGAATAAGCCACGGGAATAAAAGGCTCATCACAGGGAATACAGTCAAAGGTACTGTCATAGTGTTATATGGTGACCGATGGTAGCTGCATGCACAATGATAGATATTCAGGTGATAAAATCAATAGGATGTATTGATTGGTTACCTGTGGAAAGCGAGGGCAATACATGAAGCAGAAATTACCACAAGGCTCTCCCTAAGAAAATGGGAAAGCTGTGGTGTTATTCATTGGCCTTGTATTCTAATGGACCTGGCTTTGGATCTGGCTTCTCATTTTTTATTTTGAGGCTTTGGGTAAATTACTTGATCTCTCTGAAGCTCACACAAAATGGGGACAATAATACTTCACAGAACCAGTAGAGATTACATGAGATAACATATTTAAAGGACCTAGTACAGTATCTATCACATAATAGGTGTTCAATACATGTTATTCCCCTCTATCTTATAACACAGATACTCTGGGTGTGGCTGTTATGAAACGTAAAATGTACTCATTTAAATTCCTAAAGGAACTAAATTTGTTTCAATACATGAAGCTATTTTAGCACAGTATTTAAAAACACTATGATTTATACTTCTCAGGAGACACAAGACATTTAAAGGAATATCTTGATGCTGAAAAATAGTATGTTCTCATTTCTGGTAACACAGATACATTGAGAGAAGCCTTTGCTTCTAATGTTGTTAAATTATTTCAAAAACAAACAGTAAGGGTTAGACAGGAGCTTTATAATGGAAGACTGATCTTAGGAAAAACATCCTAGTTTCAATTCATAAGAACAGAGTTTCTGAACCTTGCTTTCGCCTTTGCACTGGCTGTTCCCTTTGCCTGGCATGTTGTCCAGAAATCTTCATGACTAACTGCCTCATGGCCCTCAAGTTTTTGCTACTCCTCAATGAGACCAACTTGATCGTGCTCCGTAGATTGCAACCTCCCCACTCCTGCCTGGCACTTCTGGCCCCCCTTACCCAGCTAACTTTTCTTCTCTTTGTTTGTTTGTTTGTTTTTTTCCTTTGCTCCTTAGCACCTACCTCTTTTTTTACAAACTGTTCAATTAACTATTTATTGTCTTGTTTATTGTCTGTGCCTTCCTAATAGGGATATAAACTCCATCAGGCCAGAGACCTAAAAGTGTTTTGTTATTTATTTGTTATTATTATGCCAAGTACCTAGACTAGTGCCTAGCACAAAGTAGGTATGAAATGAGTAACTGTTGAATAATAAAAAAATTTTAAATTGCCAGAAAATTCTAAATTCATAGGTGTATATGCCAGTATTGTTAAGTAAGCATGCTACTAATATAAAATAAGTCATCAAAACTGATGGGGGGGAAAAAGTCTACTATGTGAAGTGGTTGTTGAAACCAAAAATTTCTATTCACTGGTACCTAGCAATGCTCTCTCTAAGAGCATCTGTGCCAAGACCAGTGGAGTACTGGAAAGAGTATGTATTTTAGGGGGAAAGACTGGCTTTGGAAGTAGGTACTTTGACAGTGAGGCATGAGCTGGTAAAGAGAACAAAGATCTGGATTTAAGAGTCTGTGATTTTGCTTTCAAGCATGTAGAGATGCTTCCTTATGTCAAAGAAGGGCATAAATATCCACTTTCTTATCAACAGTTTATCAGGGATACTATCTGCTTAGCCATAGAAAAGATTATAATAATTTATATCCGGCCAAAATGTCATTAGTGTTCTCTCTCTCTCTCTCTCTATCCTGCACCCCCTGCATCTTCCTCCCTCTGTTCCTTTCTCTCTTTGTTTCAGAAAACATAGGAGAATGATGACAATATTCTGGTCTTCAATAAAACATAATTCACAATAGAGCTGATTTTCTAATTCACAGAAACTGTGACTCACAGAGATGACCAATCTTTCTTTTGAGTGAACCCAGCTGCTTTGAAGGGTACAATCAAGCAAGAGTACTGGGGCACCAAGGACAGCCTAGGCTGGAAATGACTTCATGAATTTCCAGAGAAGAAATTCAATTACATCATAATGCTATATCTATATTATAGAGTACATGAAAAAAGGAAAGGTGTTTCAATAATTCCATTTTGCATGGATTTCATGATAGATTTGTTTTCTAGTCTAAAGATTTCCAGGAGATAAGAGTAAAATAAATGGGGTTTATGCAACTCTAGAGAATACAGATTAAGATAGAAAAAATGCCAAACTAAATAAGCCTAAAGTCATTTAACAAAGCAATGCCTGTTGATTGATTTATATTTGGTTTTGTAATGGGATTGCACACAGAGTCTACTGTGCCTAACTTCCTGCACTTCACATTTTAGCCCCATCCTTGGCAAATGAAAGCCCAATGGGAAGGCTGATGATAGAAGATCAGATAATCTGCAAAGCAGATAATCTGCTTCTCACAATTGAGTATTAGAACAGTCTAGCAGGCCACCTGAGCCCCCATAATATACCCTTTCCAGGCCCACAAACAGAGCCTTTCAGGTTATTGACCTGAGCCCAGAGGCGTCATGGAGGCTCACAATTAAAAGGCTTTGACCCAACTTCTGACCTCAATGTCCGCTTCCTGTGGAGACTGTCTGAACTGGTCTAACAGAATTGCAGATTTAGGAATGCTCCCCACATTAGTTCATTCTACCTTCTATCTCAGAAAACCATTAGGGTCCTATTTGTTCAGATAGATGTTGGTGCAACAGCTCAAAACACTTCATGTTAGTCTTTGTTACACAGATGGCTATGATGTTCTCAAAAATTACTTATCCCTTCTATCAAAAGTGACAATCTTTATTTTAAAACATGTAATACGTGTATTTGCAGCTTTAGCGCTGTGCCTAATCAATGAATACCACATCTTTTATTGATGCAGATTTATCAGAAGCCTCAGCAAGATCATAGTAATAAACAGGTCTTTGAGAAACAAGATCTTCAGTAACCTTAATATTGTAATTGCTGTTGCTTGCACAACAAACATGTTCACAACTAGGATAGCTAGCCTAAAAGGAAGCAAATATTTTATCTCATTCAATTGCCTGTGAAACTGCCTGGATGACTGAGAAGCTCAGAAAAGTGAGAAACCTGCTTCTTCAGAGATGGAAACCCCAATCTTGACAACCTCTTGGTCAGAAGAAAGCAATCTTAAATGGAGAATGTTGATAGTAGCAATTAAGTACTTTGCTCTAAATCAGTGTAATTCTTGTCTATATTTTTATTCTCTCCAAGAGCATGGCAGTAAGAGACTGTATTTTTTCACTGATATCTCCAGGCCATCCTACCACTGAGTTAGATATATTCCTCCTGGGTGAGAGATGTAAAATTTCTGATAGCTTGAAGACTGGCCCTAGCTCTTGTCAAATTATGCCGTTCAGAGTTCACTCGGTGATTCATACTACACAAATATCTGCTTGCCAAATAACCATTTATGTGTGTGTGTGGTGTGAATATGTGTACAAAAATATAAATAAGCCAAAGAGAGCTAACCTCTTATGTCTTAGAAAGCAGTTGGAGCAAACTTTGATGGGAAGACAACCATCCAAAGGACATGAGCTTCAGATACAAGTATATAACTAGTCAATTAAAATTTTTTCTGAACCTGAGTATATTCTATCAGTTGTAATTTCTCCAGGTCAATCTACAACCCTATCAAAAGCAGAGAAACAAAATCAACAGCAGTAATAAAAAAAGAAGAAGAAGAAAATAATACCCTAAATCTTTCATTATTAAATCCATCATATGTGGATTTTCAAACAAGGCACATTGGATGCTTAAGTTAACCAGGACCTCACTAATCAACCAGCAAAATGGTAGTGGGTTTGTGATGGCATGTTAATTATACTTGCCAAAGGGTGATTATGTAATTTCTGAGAAAGTAGAGTCTTGCTCTATAAAAGTTACTTGCCATTAATGTGCAAACCACTATCTTTACATTCTGTGTTTTATTTTATTTTTTTCAAACCAGACAGGTTCTGCTAGCATTTAATTTTAGTTTTAAAGCAATTCATTTCATAACATATACTTAGTTTAAATCCAACCAATACTTTAGAGCACCTACCATGTACGGAGCGCAAAATTAGTTACTGCTGAAGAGTACAATGATGAATTGTATCAGAAGCCGGAATACAGAAAATTTGCCTTTTTAAAATGAATCCATTTGATTCTTCTTTATAATTATTGTACCAGTACACAGAAATAGATAAACTGGTACTTTTATATTATTAGATCATAGGGTGTGTTTTTCTACTTTTCCTTTTTTAGCATTACTAACAACTATATTTAGGGAATAAAGTAATCAATCTACCACAAAAACATGTAATTAGCTAATATATTGTTCATCTCAATTCCCAGAATTTCAAAAACTAGATAATGTAACCGGATAAAAATCTAAGCATTTATTTAATTTAAACAGTTCCAGAATCCCTAAAAAGTGAAGAAATGTTGGCCTTCATTTTGGAAAATTTCTCAATTTATTCCAGATCACTCTTTTATAATTGGAATTTTAGCAGAAGCAGATCCAGATTTTGTGGGACCAGAAGCCTACACGATTTAGGGGCTCTTGTCTAAGAAAAGAAGGCAAAATCAGTTCCAGGCCCTTCAAAGGGGCCCAAGCAATGGACGAGCCCTAAAGCTTCAGCTTCATTAGCTTCTGAACAAATCCATCTCTCGTTTGCAGCCATCAGTAACAAGCTTTCATTAATGACATGATGTAAAACAGAGCAACAAGTATCTGAAACTTAAGTTGGGGCGGAAATATATTTCTCTGAAATGTAATTATAGGAGCTATGTGGACTTCTGTGAAAATGAACTCCTAAAGGCACCCCCCAGAAACCTACTCTAACATTACCATGCATGGCATCAGGAGGAGGCTCAAGGTTAATCACTCATTTCCCTTTCCAATCTGTCTCAATTACTGTTATGGGATGCTTCAATTAGTCATTCCCATTCTCCCCAGGGATAGGGGGAGATTGCAGATAACTCACCCCAAATAGACTTACAAATTTGAATCCCTCCACCCTGCTAAAGAAAAATCTTCACTAGAGAAAAGCAAGATTTGCTATCATCCACTCTGTATTTTGTCAATGCCACTCTCTCATCAGACAAAAAGAAGCCATAAGTCTTCTGGGATGCAAGGCCTTCTTTTCCCTTCCCCCAAAGGAGCAAGTTCTGTTTCTACCACACACTCAGCCCAAGACAGCCCTAGGCAATTGTTCTTAAAACTACCCTTGGAAGGCCCTTTCCAGAAGCTAGCCCCTGAGACAGACAACCATGTTATCAATCACGGAGACAGCATTTATACTTTTATTCTACTCCTGTTCTCTACGTGTCACAAGACTGCTTAGCCCTAGACTCTAAAATCTGCAAAAAGAGATATTCAATGACTCTTTAAGAAGCATGTGTGGTATCAGTAGTTTACGGAAGGCTACATAGAAAATAATGATTGCTAAATCTATGAAGAGTAATGCCTCTCATCATAGAGAAGGCATCAATCTCTAAATTCATGGGCTAAGAAAAAATTTTAACCCAACAAAAGGCTTTGTTGCAAAAGTCGTGTTTTTTACCCTTGCAAAAAAAAAAAAAAAATTTCAAGTAGTCTAGGTACTACTATGATATGGAGATTACACACATTGTAATCTCCATTGTGCTACGTACACACATTGTGCTACGACAGCAATAGTGTAAGGTAACATCGACGAATGGACAAAGATTTCTAGTCATGTTGGTATTTCGGTAATTGTTTATTCCTCACAGAAGAACTACATTTGCTCATGGACTGTGTGAAGTGGTCTATTTCTGATCAGTCATTTCCTCCTTTGTGTGCTATCACTGCACTTTGTGCTCATTGCACTTACATCACAATGCAGTTGCAGTTCTCAGGACTATTTCACCCAATAGACTATAAAGCCCTGGGGGCTGGAAAGGTGGGAGCACTGGGGCTGTTTTCATTTCTGTGTCCTTAGGGATGAGTAGAATGCTGATATATAGTAGGCACTCAATGAGTGGATTTACTGAAGAAGAGTCAGGGAATGGATAATATTAAATGGTGAGATTTATATATTTTAAAAATTGACTGAATTGTGCTCTTCAATTAAATGGGAATGGCAGGAAGCCTAATAGTCTAGGAGTGAACATAGCATATTGAAAAATTTTTAAAAAGCTACTATAATAAAAGCCATACAAAAGATGCTCTCAATGGAACCAAGCAGGGCTAAGCTTGAAGTGATTCTTAATACATAGTAACATCTCCTTCCAGAAAAACATTGTAGAACCCAGAGATGAAACATATTCCAGGGGCACCTGGGTGGCTCAGTTGGTTAGGTGTCCAACTCTTGGTTTTGGTTCAGGTCATGATCTCACAGTTCGTGAGTTTGAGCCGCATATTGGGCTCTGTGGTGACAGTGCGGAGCCTGCTTGGGCTTCTCTCTCTCTCTTCCCACCCTGCCCCTTCCCTGCTCGCTCTCTCTTTCTCTCTCTCTCAAAATAAATAAACTTAAAAAAATATTCCATATGTATTTAAAATTATATAATTTATTTCAAATTTCTTATAAGATTGTCACCTTATTTCTTGACTTTCCTTTCATAATGTTTGTACTTTTGCACATAAGAAAAACACAAAACTCAGTCTTGACTTATGACACTCTCCTCTATTATAAGCCCAAAACATTTCAAGATATAATTACAGACATACTATGATAGGAATAAGATACAATAAAATAGGCAAAGAGGGAAAGGTTAGGACCGGAGGTCCCTGGGTGGGGGAAAAAAAAAACACATATTTTGGAACAATGCTGAGAGACTTTGACCACAGCAAAGCCCCTCAGGGGTAAGGTGCTTCTTAAGAATGTAACAGACACCACCTACTCCCCTTCAGGTTCCCCTCAGGAATTTGACAAAATACTTAACTAAAATAAGTAAACCATAAACCTTACATTATATGAGGGAGAGTATGACCATAGTCTGACTCCTCACACAATGGAACTGACCTAATCAGGAACAGCCAACCCAGGCATCTAGAGTTATCAAGCCAAAAAGGGTAGGGCCTGAGAAAGAACTAGGAGGAAGGGAAGGGTAAGTCCACCAGAACCTTATAGAACAGTCCCTCGCCTACAGTTGTGGGCACTCACTTTCAAATGTCTCTTCTCTGTAAAGAGAGCTTTTATACCATTCTTATTTTCTTACTTTCTACTCCAATAAACTTTTGTCTGCTGCTCATTTTATTATGTGTCCATCTCTTTATTCCTCAAAGCAGTGAGACAATGAATCCTGGGTGTTGAGGTAAACAAATCCTGCAATAATACCCAAGAGATTATTACAAGTTTGATTCCAGACCACTGCAAGAGAGCAAAAATCACAATAAAGGGAGTCAAATGATGTTTTTTGTTTCCCCATGCATATAAAAATTATATTTACAATGTCCCATGGCTTATTAAGTAGGCAATAGCATTATGTCTAAAAAACAAAACAAACCAAAAAAACCAAAACTGTATGTACCTCAAATTAAAAATGCTTTACTGCTAACAAGTGCTAACCATAATCATTTTCTGGTGGAGGGTCTTTACCCGATGTTGATGGCTGCTGACAGCTCAGGGGTTGGGGGAGATCGGGGTGGCTGTGGCAATTTCTTAAAATAAGACAACAATGAAGTTTGCTGCACTGAGGACTCTTCCTTTCCTGAATGACTTCTGGGCAGCATGAGATGCTGTTTGATAGCATTTTACCCACAGGAAAACTTCTTTCAAAATTGGGAGTCTGTCTTCTCAAACTCTATCGCTGCTTTATAAACCAATTTTATGTAATGTTCACAATCCTTGGTTTTCATTTCAACAATCTTCACAGCATCTTCACAGAATATATTCCATCTCAAGAAACCACTTTCTTTGCTCATCGTTAAGAAGCAACTCCTCATCCGTTCAGGTTTGATCATGAGATTGCAGCAATTCAGTCCCACCTTCAAGCTCCACTTGTAATTCTAGTTCTCTGGCCATTTTTACCGTATTGTCAGATACTTTCTTCACTGAAGTCTTGAACCCCTCATGAGTGTTGGAATCAACTCTTTGCCAGCTTCTGTTTATGTTATTTTGACCTCTTCCCATGAATCACAAATGTTCTTATTGGAATCTAGAATGGTGAATCCTTTCCAGAAAGTTTTGAATTTACTTTGCCCAAATCCATGAAGGAAATCACTATCTATGGCAGCTATAGCCTTATGAAATATATTTCTTAAATAATAAGACCTGAGAATCGAAAGGACTCCTTGACCCACAGGCTGCAGAATTGCTACTGTGTTAACAGGGATGAAAACAACATTCATCTCTTTGTCCATCTCCATCAGAGCTCTTGGGTGACTAGGTGTATTGTCAGTGAGCAGTCATATTTTGAAAGGAATCCTTTTTTTGAGCAGTAGGTCTCAGCGGCGGGCTTAAAACATTCAGTAAACCATGTCAGAAACAGATGTGCCGTCATCCAGGCTTTGTTGTTACATTTATAGAGCACAAAGCAGGTTTAGCATAAATCTTAAGGGACCTAGGATTTTCGGAATGATAAACAAGCATTGGCTTCAACTTAAAGTCATCATGTGCACTAGCCCCTAACAAAAGGGTCAGGCTGTCCTTTGAAGCTCTGAAGCCAGGCATTGACTTCTCCTCTCTAGCTAGGGAAGTCCTAGATGGCATCTTCTTCCCATACAAGGCTGCTTCATTTACAATGAAAATCTGTTGGTTGGTGTAGCCACCTTCATGAATGGTCTCAGCTGGACCTTCTGGAGAACTTGCTGCAGCTTCTCCATCAGCACTTGCTGCCTCACCTTGCACTTTGATGTCATGGAGATGGCTTCTTTCCTCAAACCTCATGAACCAACCTCTATTAGCTTCACACTTTTCTTCTGTAGCTTCCTCACCTCTCTCTCAGCCTTCACAGAATTGAGGAGAATTAGGGACTTCCTCTAAACTAGGCTTTGGCTTAAGGGAATGTTGTGGCCGGTTTGATCTTCTATCCAGAGCATTCAAACTTTCTCCCTATCAGCAATGAGGTTGTTTCACTTTCTTATCATGCATGTAGTCACTGGAGTAGCGCTTTTCATCTCCTTCAAGAACTTTTCCTTTGCACTCACAACTTGGCTAACTGTTTGGCAAAAGAGGCCTAATTTGTTGGCCTATCGTGACTTTCAACATGCCTTCCTCACTAAGTTTAATCATTTCTAGCTTTTGATTTTTAAAAATTTTTAAATGTTGATTTATTTTTTAGAGAGAGATAGAGCACAAGCAGGGGAGGGGCAGAGAGAGAGGGAGCCACAGAATCCGAAGCAGGTTCTAGGCAATGAGCTATAAGCACAGAGCCCAACGTAGGGCTCGAACCCATGAGCCACGAGATCATGACCTGAGTGCAGTTCAGAGGCTGAACCGACTGAGCCACCCAGGCACCCCCTCTAGCTTTTGATTTGAAGTGAGAGATGTGTGACTCTTCCTTTTACTTGAACACTTATAGGCCATTATAGCATTATTAATTGGTCTAACCTGAATATTGTCGTGTCTCAGGGGACAGGGAGGCCCAAGGAGAGCAGAGAGATGGGGGAATGGCCAGTCAGTGGCACAGTCAGAACACACACAACATTTATCAGTTAAGTTCACCACCTTACATGGGTGCAGTTCATGGCACCTGAATACAATCACCATAGTTATATCAAAGATCACTAATCATAGATCACCGTAACAAATACAATAACAATGAAAAAGGGTGAAATATTGTGAGAATTACTAAAATGCAACACAGAGACACAAAGTGAGCAAATGCTGTTGCAAGAATGGCTCAATAGAATGCCCGTCGCAGGGTTGTCACACCTTCACTTTGCAAAAAACACAGTATCTGTGAAGTGTAATAGGTGAAGCACAATAAAATGAGTCAGACCTTTGTATTAATTAGCATTGGGAGGAGGCAAAGAGGAGGATTAAATATCATAAATGTTGGTGAAGCTTTCCTTGCCACCTTCTAACCTCCTCCTGGCACCACCTCCCTCTTGCCCAGCTTCCACAGTTTCTTTCTGCATGCGGGCCTCCAAAACCACTGAATGTTCCCTCCGTCTCTTTCTCTGCTCTGCTCTGCTCTGCTCCATCATCACATAACATAAGTGAGCGTTTTTTTATTGCTTCAGCGGCCACTTCAGAGTGTGCTTACAGTCATGAATTCAGAGGATAATGGGAGGCAACTAGACAAGATTAATTGGTTCAAGCTGATTCTAGGAGACTGAGTATTTCTCTAATAATAATAGTAAATACTTCAAATAATGATCATTTTGATGCAAGTATTGCGCCAGGTGCTTTGTATAAAACAATCAAGTATTTCTCTCAGCTCCCTATAAGATCGGTTCTATTATTGTCCCCTCTTTTGGTCGAGAAACCTGAGGCTAAGAATGGCTAACAACTGAGTGCCACTGTCACAGATTCAATCTCAGTTTAGCTTCGGAATCTGTGCTCTTTATGAATAATGATGATGATACTAATGACATCAGCAAAGTCAGAATACTAACAGTTAGGAGCACTTATCAGGGGCCAGGCATGTTCTAAGTACTCTACAGATATTCCTTCACTTATTTAAGAAACAACACTAGACTAGAAGCCAAAAAGACCAGGATTCTACTCCAAATCCTGGTACTGATTAACTGCAAAACTTGGAGGAAGTCACTTCTACCAATCTGGATCTCAGTTTCCACAGATATACATTGAAGGTATTGTACCAGACGATCCCTCAAGTCTAACATATTTATAGTCTTCCCACTCAGAATAAGCCAATGGAAGAGGCCCTTGAGATGAACACAGGGGTACTAGAATAAAAGTATATTCTTGCTGTCAAAAACTGTATATACTAAGTCAAACAATATCAGTGATTGGGACCAGTAAAGATTTCATGTGGCATTCAAAACTGTTTGGTGGATTAACACAGAATACAAAATAAAATTTGGTAATTACAATGGGCTGAATTATGCACCCCCACCCCAAATTCATACATTGAAGTGCTAACTCACACCATGACAGTATGTGGTGATAGGGCCTTTTGGACCTAATGAAGGTTAAATGAGGTCATAAGGGTAGGGCTCTAAACAATAGGGCTGGTGTCTTATAAGAAGAGGAAGAGACACCAGAGATTTCAATATCTCTCTCTCCACCATGTGAGAACACAGCAAGAAGACGGCCCTACAAAGGCCAGAAACAGTTACTTTGCTAGGAACTGAATTGGCCCGAACCTTGATCTTGGACTTCTTAGCCACAGCAAGAAATAAATTTCTGTTGTTTAAGCCACCTAGTCTATGGTATTTTGTTAATGGCAGCCCAAACAAAGACAGTAATTAAAGGGAAAAAAAAAATAAATCCTAGATTAAAAAAAATCCTAGCTCTAAAGGAAAACACTGCTAAATTTAATTGCACATTGAAAAAAAAACTTTATATGACAAAAACAATTATACAATCAAAAGGTAAATAACTGGGAAAATATTTGCAAAATATTTGCAAAATGTAACAGAAATAGATTATTACTATATGAATAACATATAAAATCAATGTAAAAGAGTAATGGGAATTTTAGTAAAAAGATAACATATTCATACCCTTAGTGCCTTGTCCAGTTCCTTGGGAGAGATAGCTAATGATTAATTGAACCAAATACATAAATTAACGTAATTTTAGTTTTATTAATTTTTTTTAAAGCATACAACTTACATAAATATAGGGGTTTAGACAACAATAGGTTGATTTTTTAGAATTATTATAGAATTTTATAGAAATATAAAATCAGAATATTATATTAAAAACAAAAAAGGTATGTAAAAGCCAGTGAACATTTTAATAATTACTCAACCTCACCTGTAATTGACAATAAATAAGAAATGCTACAATAAATACTTGATACATATATATCTAAGTAAGATTATATTTCTCTTAATAAATTTATAAGTTGGTAATGTCTAATGTTGGTGAGGAGGAAAAAACGGTAGAGCCTTTTAAGAGGAAAGTTATTTATCAAAAGTAAAAATATAAATACTTACGGCGCAGCTGTTCTACTTCTAGGAACCGATGTTACCAATATGCTCCCAAAAAAAACATCAAGATAAATAAACACTAATGTTCATGACTACTTGTTTATAACAGTAAAAAACTAAATGCAACCTTATAGGCTCATTTATGGAGGATGAATTCAATCCTTTTGCTATATCTTGTCAATAGACTCTTAAGCAGATGTTAACATAGAATGAAGGAAGATTGCACTGAGTTAAAGAAAAAAAAGCAAGGTGCAGACTTTTATATGACATATTACCATTGGTGTGAATTTTTAAAAGCATACATGTACACATGGGCATACACACACACACACACACACACACACACTATACCGGTATCGTCATATTTTTCTGGTAGCAAACATGAGAAAGTTAGCGATGGCTTTCCATAAGGAGATATGGGAGGGGGATACTTTCATTTACTGTTTTGTTTTTGTGTGTGTGCCCATAATATATATTTATGAATATAATTCTGAAAAACAGAGCATTTAAAAAGGCTTTAAATTATGGGTCTACCTTCAATTTCTATGACTCAATGACTCTTCCTTGAAAAGACTGAGTATTCAACAATCAGTATGGCAAACACCTCAATTAAGCCAACATTTCTTCCTTTCCATAGCAAATATAATTTTCTTTAGCAATTTCTCTTTTACAAACAAACCACATTGAGTTTGTCCTAAGCTCTGCTCTTTTCTCCATGTTCTCTTAAATGCAACCAGTGCCAAACCCAGCTGATACTCTTCCATTCATGCTGTCAGGACCCTAGCTCAGGTATTCATGATCATTTATTAGGCAATAGTAACAGTGGAAGGAGATGTTGTTACTGAGCTCTTCTATGTGGCAGGCACTTCACATATTCTGCTTTCAAATCCCTACAACAATCACAGAAGGTTAGTATTAACATCTCTTTTATCTGGATATCCACAATATGATTATACCTAAAAAATGGTGTAATCAGGTGATGAAAAGTAGTGTCTCATTACTTGAAATTAAATTCCTCTTAACACCTAAAAGGCTGAACATATTTTTATTCATTTACTGGCCATTATAGTCTCTTGCAGCATTTCCTGCCATATGTTTTGCCTATTCTTAGGCTAGTGGTTTGTCCTTTGCTTATTGATTTTAGCAGTTTCTCATGTATTTTAATCTCTTTCCCTCAACTTTTTAAAAAATAATTTCAAACCTATATTAAAATTGCCAATAGTATAATGAACATCTATATATTCTTTACCTGTATTCATCAGTTACCAATTGCTAACATTTTGCCATCTCGCTTTTAACCCTCCACTCCTAAACTCTCTGTCTCACTGGTGGATTTCGCAATATTGTGACACTTCTCATCTAAATACGTTAGCATGGATTCTGTGCCTCTTCATCCTTTCTGCTAGGCTGGCCCTTCATAGATCCTTTCTCTAGCCTAATGAACTCCCACAACTTCCTGTATCATATATTTACTGTTTCTTTTCCTTGGAATGTATTTCTGCCATTTTCCATATATCCAAACCTTATCCATCCTTCAAGGCACAACTCAGATGTCCCTCGATCCATGAACTCTTCCCTTTTTTTTTTTAAAGTGTAATTTTTTTTTTAATGTTTATTTATTTTTGAGACAGAGAGAGACAGAGCATGAATGGGGGAGGGTCAGAGAGAGAGGGAGACACAGAATCCGAAGCAGGCTCCAGGCTCTGAGCTGTCAGCACAGATCCCGACGTGGGGCTCGAACTCATGGACCGTGAGATCATGACCTGAGCCGAAATCGGACGCTTAACCGACTGAGCCACCCAGGCACCCCAACCCTTCCCTTTTTAATTTTCCTTCTGTTGCCTGTGCCAGTTTTATATCACTTATTTCTTTCTTCTTGGCACCACAGTTATTTGTGCATATGTCTCACATCCCTAATAGTCACAAGCATGTAATGACAGGAAGTGTGTCCAATAGTAACTTACATTTTCCACAGATCTTAGCAGAGCAACTTACAAATAGGAGATACTCACTAAACATCTGCAAAACCAAACAGCAAAATCACTGAATAAATTTATGTTTGTGAGAAAATCAGAGGGAAATTAAGATTCTATTTCCAACCCTTTCAACAATTCCTTGTGATTTTCTATAAGTCACTTAACTCTAGCAGTGATAATATGGATTATAAAATAATAGCTCTTAATTTTTTTCAAGTCCAGGCACTTCATATATGCCATTCACTGTGTCATTTAATCCTCATAACAGCCTTGCGAGGTAGACATTATTACCAAATTACAAGAGGAAATGGAAGTATAGAGAGATCAAGTAACATGTCTGTGCAGGTGGGGTATTGGTCTATGATTTTTGTCATCCTTATCTTTTTATTGTTTGTATTGCTCACTTGACCTGTAGTAGGTGTTCAATAAATGTTTGTGAAATGACTTGTTTAAAATTAGGTGTAAGCAGATGCCTACTTAGAGATATATGAATTCAATGAGTAATACTATTTAGCCAAACAACAACAACAACAACAACAACAACAACAACAACAACAAAAAACCAACCAAAACAGATAAATAACTCATACTTGATACCAGATAATTAAAGAAAAGCTGGTATTTTCTGTTATACACAAAAAGTCACAATAATCTTTGGAACTCTATAATAGGTTGATTTAGCTTTTAACTTCTTGATTTATCATGAACAGCAGCAATACTTAGAGAGGTACGTGCTTAAAACATGGAGAATTAAGGGGCTTTTTCTTTGGGGGGGTTCTGGTGAGGAGCTAGGTGACTTTAACTTTTATAATTGTTTTTGTAATTGGCAATTCCACCAAAATCCATCAGATGGGTATCTGTGAGTTCTCTATTAAACATTTTATGTTACCTTGGAAAAAGCGCACATCAAGAGTCCAGTGTCAGGGAGCTTTGTTATCAAACAGGGGATCTGGCTCCCAGCTCTCACAGGTCTGAGACTCACTGGCTCAAATACAACCTTTCTGTCTGAACAGAGCTGTGAGACCTAAAATAACTGGGCTATAATTTCAGTTGTTTTAAAGTCTGACTCCAAAGTAACTGTAGGCTTTGATCTTTAAACAAAAAAAGAAAAAAAAATTGCATAAGCAATTTTCATCAAATTTTGTTTCCCTGAATTATACATTCTCCCAAACACCACTGTGTTTAGTTTTAAACACATACTCTTAATGAAATCTATTAACTCATTTAAAAACAGTAAGCAGTATCAAGAAACATAGTAGACCAACACTCCCAGAGAGAACTTCGGTCTCTTTGGTCCAGCTTCAGTGTCTCCACGGCCAAAGTCAGAGGATCAGCTTCTAATATAACATTGGAAGAAAAGAATATAATATGATTGATACATAGATATATAGATATGAACTCCAAATTTGGAATTAGGAGGCCTGATAGGCTGACCTCCTGGCTATGAGACACTGAGCACATCACTTACCCAGCCTCTATGAGCCGCAGAGTCCTTAGCTATAAAATGTAGATGACCATTTCTCCATGGGCAACTGCTAGGATTTGTGATATAACGGAGATAAAAGCACTCAGCAGTTACCTAGCTTAACAAATGCTCAATAAATGTTAATAAATGCAGCCTATGGGGTCTCAAATCATATTTTTTTAGGGATTATGATAATGAAAAGTGTAATAGTATATGACACCGTTAAAGTTTGAGTGTTTGAGCTTTAGTCTTTTAACGGTAAAATTTGTTGAAGACATCCTAGATTCTGCTATTTGAAGGAATATTTTTACTCATATACCTTATCCAGAAAAATCAATCAACAAATATGTGTGTTTATTGAATGAGTAAATGAATACATGGCTAAAAAAAAGGTTTTTGGGTTATAAGCATACCTGCTCACAAAAAACCTTACTGAAACTGACAAAAAGCAATCATAGTGTTTTATGATTCCAATTACTGATAGTATTGCTAATGCTAATAATTACTAAGGACTTCAAGTTTGCTAGGCATCGGGAAGTTGTGGGAAAAGGATACAGAGTACATGAAAGATAGTTATTTAAATTAGAATCCTAGATCTGGGAAGGTTCTCAGCAGCAGAAGTCATGAAAACATGAACCATTTTCCCTTCTACTTTATCAGATTACTTGTAAGTTATTTAAATTTACTGGGTTTAAATGTGCCTGCATTTCAAGTACTTTTTGCTTTTAATTATAACTTTAGAGTTAGCAGACATAAATACGGAAAATTCAAAATGCAAAAATTGAAAGTAAATGGTTGTAAATATACAGAATATAAAAGCAAGAAGAGCTTTGGGAGAAACTAATGCTCAGAGCAACTTGAAAAGGAAAAAGAAACAAATTAACAAATCTTGACCCATTTTCTTTAAGGAGAGAGATCCTGAAGCTGAAAAGGGGTGCTATCATCCTGCTAGTTAAATGTTGACGTGTTGTATGATTGAAATGTCTAATTGTTTATAAAAATGTAACAAAACGTGTCATCTTCAATCATAAGGAAAATCTCTGCTTTACTCATAAAAGGACCATATAAACTCAAGCCCTTAGAATAATAAGTAATTATCTCTATTTTTTATCTTTATTACAATTGTCATATACATATTAATATAAAGTATACCAGAGCTTTTAAGTGTTGGCCCATCAAACTTGAACATGGCAAATGTGTGAAGAGGAAAATAATGTTAGGTACCCATTTGTGACTGTGCAAATCAATGTCTCCAAGAAGAACAGTCTGGACTATGGGTTATTCTTGTTACCAAAAAGAAAAATGGCCTGTGTCTGTGTGACCAAGGGAAAAAAAAAAAAAAGCGTAAAGTAAAAACACTGCTAAAAGCAAACAGAATTCTTGAACTCTTTGACCTATTCTGAGTTGAGAAATAAAGTATACCTTATGCCCTCAGTTTGTAGTCCACTCAAATATTTGGGGCTATGGAGTTGTGTTCCACTGAGTAGCTGGTCAGTTGTTAGGGACTGAGCCACACAAAAGGCACATGAAGTCGTCTCTTCTAAGAGTCAATGCATCTTCTGTAAGGTCCCCAAACATCCCTAACTCTCATCAGTAATTGTCATTAAAAGCTCTCATTATGTGAAGTAAGTGTAATTATAGCATCTTGCCCTCACAGGGTGTACAGCAGTGAGAAGGCTGGAAGGGTTCATAAATTAGTGCCAATTCACTCTCCCTCTATCTACCGTGCAATCTGCTGTGAGAGAGAAAAATCGTATTTATACACATTAAGGCAAAAGCCCAATGGCCCCTACAAAATTAACCTAAACACTAACTGTGGTTATTTGAGGGACTCCCCATTTCATTATGTGTCTCAAATAAAAGAGATAAAGTTTGCTGCCATCAATAACACTGAACATATCTGCTGAATCCCGCAGATTCCAAAACATTAATAATTCAAAATCTTGTGGGAATTTTGTCATGGTGGAGATACGACTTGTCTGCAAACAGAGCTCAGGGGATGCTCAGTATGATCTATTCTTCTATATATGCACAACTGCTGCATTCATCATGACACAGAGGAGAACACAGCATTCGCCTGTATCTCTGCAATTGAAATTTTGGGATGTATATTATAAAGTTGTTATGTATAACACAATAATTCCCAATCTCACATGAAGAGTAATCATCCTGATATGTCATTATACCTTACAGATTAAAGGGATTGGTAAATATATTTTCTCTCCCTCATCTCTTAAACATTTATGCCATAATTCAAAAAAACATTGAGACTGAATGATCATATTCAGAAAATAAGTTGGGCTCTCTCCTTATTGGGTGACAGAATGTGTGTGTGTGTACATATACATACGTGTGTATATTTATACTGACATATTTGTATATATATGTGTACACACACACACACACTCTGTGTTTTTATATTTTTGTATATATGTACATACACATATACACACTCACATATCCATGATCCCCAGATTTACTTAAAAACTAGAAATTGACAATGTCAATTACATCACTGACTGCTGTTCTGAGACCAACACCTAAGAAGATGACACTAGCAAAAATACCCACCAATATTATTCCCCAAAAGGTCCCTTTAGAGACTAGCCAGACCCTTAATTCTTGATAAAAGATTTTGAACTGCTCTCAATACTAAGGCCAGAACAATCTTTCTAAAACTCAAATCTAATCATGTCATTTCCCTGTGGAAATTCTTCCTATTGCCCTTAGAATAAAACCCTAAATCCTCTTTAACAAGGCCCAGGAGACCCTGTGTGATCTAGCTACCCCAGCCTACCTCAGCCTCATCTCAAGCCATTTTCCACTTCATTTTCTGAGCTCCAGGCACAATGGCTTTCTTTCAGTTCTTTGAAAACATCATGGGCAATCCTGCCTCAGGGCCTTTGAACATGGTGTTTTCTCTTATGTAATGTTCTCCATTTAGCAAATTCCTACCGTTGTTCAGATCTCAGCTTAAAAGCCAAATGCTCAGAGAAGGCTTCCCCTACCCCTACAAAGACTAATAGGTAATAATTACTAAATGTTCCTGTGTAATAGGCATTGTACCCAACTTTTTACATGCATTTTTTTTCATTTAATTTCACAACAACCCCATGAAGTTAGTATTACTATCCCTATTTACATATGTGAAGATGGGTCCTAGGAAGATGAATATATGGAAGATCACACAACTTAAAAAAGGTGGAAGAGGAATTCACTGAGATGGTCCCTCTGATACATTCTCTCTTCACGTATATACTCTTAGGTAACATCATATAATTAGTTGCTTAATGTTTGCTTCCCACATTAGAACGTAACCTTTATAAATGTTGAAAGTGTATCCACCTCGTTCACTAAGATATTGTGCTGGTGCTGGGAACACAGAGGTCAACAAACATCTCCTGTTGAATGAGTAAGTGCATGACACAGAGTCATTTCTAACACAAATAAAAGAAAGGCTAATTAAAAATGCTCACCGTAAGTCATTACCTATCCAATTCAAGGATAGGTGAAGCTGAGATAAGCGTAAATTATTCAGAACTATATGCAGTCCAATGAAGTCGTAGTAAATATCATCTGAATGGGAAATGCATGCAGTGTGTTTTTAGGGAAAGGCAACGCTGTGTGCACATCTAACTCTATACTGGAGCCTACCCATAAGACCAATTACTCAGAGCACTTTTTGAAAATGCAGTTCTTTATAGATTTCAGAGTACGCTTGATAGCTCTCAACTCCAAAGCATAAACACATTTAAAATCACAATGAAAAATGATGGATAATTAAAGTAAAATTGTTTTGGGGCACCTGGGTGGCTCAGTCGGTTAAGTGTCTTGACTCTTGATTTCCGCTCAGGTCATAATCTCATGGGTTTGTGAGAATGAGATCCATGCTATCAACTCAGTGCCTACTTGGAATTCTCTCTCTCCCTTTCTCTTTCTCTCTCTCTCTCTCTCTGCCCCCGTCCCACTTGCACACATGCTCTTTCTCTCTCAAAATAAACTAAAAAAAAAAAAAAAAAAAAAAAAAAAAGGTAAAATTGTTTCAAACACTCATCGATCTATCTCAAGGAATACAGCTAATCCTTGCATCTAAACAGTATTATTCCATATTATATTGGGAAATCTCATCAGAATGATTGCAAGTTTTCTTGAACCTAATACGTACAACCAATTCCACTGACTCTGGGGACTGATCAAGGTCAGCCCTAGATTTCAAATTTTCAAAATCCATGGTTACATCATGAATAAAAACCTGAGTTAAGTATTTATTTCAACATTCTACCTCATTACCTTTTTCATTTATCAGTGCTACAACTGATTAACAAAATAAACAGGTCCTGTTTTATATTCTTCTTTTCTACCTTTCTATAACAAAGTAGTTAATGAGTATTGACATGGCTAAATATGAGGCAGCTTACCATAAAAATTTTTTTCAATGAGCACAAATATTATACTTTAAATTATAAACTATAAAGGCCAATTATACTAGATAAGCACTGATGAGTACATCAAGACAAAAGTGTATAACTTTACCTTTAGCAATATACCTATTTAGACAGCCTACAGAGCTCACCATGTACAAATACAATACCTATGAACAAATGGACAAATGAAAATGTGGAGGACCTGGAGAAGATTCAAAGACATCATCCTTCCAAGTCCCTTTTCTTACCCATAGGATCACATTCCTCCATACTCTTATTCACATGACGACAAAATGAATAATCTATATTTTTCAGAAGCCATGCCTTATTAGATGTACATGAACTTTGTTCAGCTATCAGAAATGTTTAAAGGGAATACTGGTCTCTGATCAACAGTTCTACTTCTTCTATGGAGTCTTACCTGATCAATTTTATCTCCCCCCCTCCCTAAATCACTGAGCTCTCACTCCTTGTTACCATGTCACCTGTTCCTCACGTGCATGCTCGTTAAAGCACACAATTTCTACTACCTTGTATTTAAAGCACAGTTTCTACTACCTTATATTTCATATATTTATGTGTTCATATCTCTCTTTTTAAAGTAGAAGCTCATTCAGGGTAGGTTTTTCATGTGATTCAATTTTGCACCCTCCTGTCCTGTCACAGCACTTATCATAATGGATGCGCATAATAGATAGAACAATTCACAAATAAATGAATATGGCTGTCTGTGAGTGATCTGGTGTCAGGTGCTAATATATATTTGATCCCAACAATATTAACATCAGACATGCTCTCTAGTGCTAACATGTAATAACTTAAGTGAAAAACCAGAAATAACTAGTGTATGTGTATTGCACAGCATGAATATCTTACTAAAAGAGGGTTTCTACTTTGGTTGTTTAATATTTCAATGTACTTTCTATCCACTGAAGTCCCCCCAACCCTATACTTGTAGATAATTAAATATGTCATTCATTTTTCTTTGCTCAATTTAGACTTTATAGAACTTAACATTCATAAAAATCAATAAGATATCCTTATAAAAGTAAGCCACTTTGGCCCTTGAATTCAAGACACTGATCATTCTTCTTTTTGCTACACATCATGGATTGTTTGCATTATAGGTCAACCTACAGAGTTTTTTCTCTCCACATACTTCCAATATTATTATTCCTTCTCTCTGGCCCAGAGCTACTAGCCAACATGTTGCATAATCCTGTCTATCTGAAGAGAACCGATAAGGTAACTAAACTCTGATATCATTTGATATTTTGTTCCCCACCTTAATCACCCTATTAGTCTAATTTCTTGACCACAAAGAGAAATCATGATATTAACTTTTAAATGAGCGATAACTAATTAAGCCAAAGTAACTCAAAGGGTTTAGAATATTCAAAGAAACAAAGATACTGATAGAAACACCCATATCAATGGAACGAGCATATTTAAATAAAAATTTTCCTCCAATGATGGACATTTTACCAAAAATAAAATACATTATTTCATGCATTATGTTTTGAAAGTCAAAAGCTCATGAAAGTAGAAAAGGTTGATAGTTTCAGATTACATTACTCTAAATAAAGAAGGAATTGTTGCTGACATCATCTTAAATATATTGCATATTGACATGTTTTTAAAGGAATTATAGTTGTGTGGCACAAGTCAAAATCAAATTTAGTTCAATCAGCTGCAGCATATTTTTAAAAAATAAAAACATATTAGGGATACAAATATATGAAAAGGCCTTTATCAACCTTGCTTTTTATATGCCAAATTTTTAAATCCCTACTTATTTGCAAGCAAAAAACATGTACATTGGTGAAACTGTGGGATTATATATTTATAAAAAGAGTAATTTCACACACACAAAAATTCCTGACCACTGCTTCCTCAAAAGTTCACTGAGAAAAAGGCAGGTAGGGACCTGTTTCTTTAGAATTCAGTACAAAATGTTTAAACCCATACAAGGAAAAGTCACTAAGATTTAAACATAAATAACAAAGGAAAAATGAGAAAAAGAAATAAGAGAATTAAGTCAAACACTCTGTAAACTGAATTCAGACTCTTAAGGTTTTACAGGCCATTAATCTAATATCTGCCAAATTAGATTTTCAAATTCCATAATATTTGATTTCTTTTCTAAAACTGGTTTACCCTTAATCCCAGAAGTTTTTCTTTCAAAGATAAACTACAATTCTAAGTGAGATTTTTATTCAACCAGGAGCTCTATTGTTGATTTTTTAAGTATTTATGAATCATATTTATGATTTTACCCTCCCTAAACATTACTTTTGACTTTAATAAATTTTAGACTTGTGTAAGAACTAAAAGATGGTTTAATGTGGATTAAATAATATTCATTTAAAAACAGGGCCACTTGTATACTATTTGTCAGCTAAAATAATGTCAGAAAAGTTTTTAGACAACTGGGAATTGCTTCCAAGTCAACAACTACAAAGCAACACTGAAGCCATCTAGGAATTTCAGTATAAGATAGATCTCCTTTTGAAATACAACCCTGAAAATATATAAAATTGATCACAGGTAACTTTCTGTCTTTGCTCTAGGATTACAACCTTTAGCTGGAAAACACCATGACTATGTTCCAACCTTTAGTACTAAAGAATCTACACAGCACAACAGCCTAGGAAATTTAGCTATTGGACAGCTTGATTGCTCCCTCACACCCCGCTTAATAGAGCTTCTCATTAAGTCACAAAAATGAGATCATTCAGCAAAAGTCCTTCAGTATGGCCCGTCCACTCATGCTAAAGTGGTGTTGAAACAGGAGTCCGTGGGTTTGAGAGCGAATAAAAGATCTCAGCAGGGCATGGAAGGATGTAGTCCTTGTAGGGTTAAGTAGATCTGGGGTAGCATCAAAACAGGAGAGCAGTAGAAACACCTTTAAGAATTCTCTGGAGTATAATTTAACAATACAAAATAAAAGTGGAAACTAAAGATGGAAGAAAACCTGGATAAAGCAATAACTAAAGAAGTTCCTTCTGGGCAGAGACTCTGGGGACCAGAGTTGAAGCACAGTTAGCTCTTCAGGCAGTGCAGATGCATATAATGTCACAAGTGTTCACAGTGTTATTGATAAAGTATTGGTATTTTCTGCAACATCATATAGCAGAACACAGTAACTCCTAGGAGCACCTTGAGATTTCTGGAAGTATGTGAGTATGTGCGTACATGAGCAAATACCTACAAATGAGTACCTCTTCTGCTAGACCTTCAATTAAAAAAAAAAAAATTCTATTCTGTACTGGAAAAAAAATAGACAAATCTCTTTATATAAGTCAGCATCCTTGTATTTAATTTGATATATATTTTGACAATGAAACAGCAATTAGGATGTAAGGAAGAGCCACGTGAAAAAAGGTTGTCCAACTAGACTAATGCCACTTTGGACAAATCTGCCACCCTGACTGTTCTGTGACCTGAAATCTTCTTGAGCACAGCCTCTCCCTGCCCTCCCCCTACTTCTTTCCTTTTGCTTATACCATACCCTTGGGGCATAAAGTCATTGATTTGCCCTGGAGATATGACTATGACATACACATATTCTTAAAGATTCTTCTCTGGAGTGGTCCCTCAGCATATATTCCCAGCCTCTAGGGCTATAAAACAGGTCTTAAGGGAGGTGGGGATGTGAAGACCTACTCCTTTTGTGCCCACCCAAGACAGGTTGCTCTCCATAAATCCCCTTAATAAACCATTTCTCATCAAGCTGGACTTGTTGGCCTTTTTCTTTGGTCTTATGGCTCCTTTGGCCTTTGGAGGTCATTTTCCATATACCTTCCTTTCATGGAACAAAGGTAATAGTTATATATACTTACACACACACACACACACACACACACATATGCAAAATGAATGTGTGGCATCCATTTATAACTTACATATTTGATTTCTTTCTGTTTAAAGTATAGTAAGAGAAGTACCAAAAAGGTTTTTTTATCACAAAAGAAGTCAAAGAAGACAAATTAAGATCAAGAAAACCAGAAACTCCAAAGGAGAATCTATACAAAATTACACTGTAACAATAGTGGAACATTTGTTATAAGAAAAGTAGACAAGCCTTGGACCAGTGATCAGGAAGCCCTTTAATTTGATATAATAAGAAACAGCTTTATGGACCACAGTGTGCTAGAATTACTCTTTTTCAGGAAAGAATCTCTGGGTGATGTCAAAAGACAAGAAGGATGAAATATGGCTTTGTAAAGGCTGTTTAGAGATGGGAACACAGACAAGTCCATCCTGAAGAAAGAGAAAAGACAGAGAAAAAACAGCCAGGCTGGGAAAAGCAAAACCTTGCATGCAAATATGTATCATACACTGCTAACTTATAAGACTCACAAATCCCCAGGCTTTTTGTTCTATCCTGAGGCCTGCCTGGAAAATGGTTTATTTATTCTATAGCTATTTAAACTGGCACAGGCTAGGTGCCAGACACAATATAGGTATCAGGGACATTAGAATGAAAAAGACAGGCAAGGTCTCTCCTCTCTTAGAGCTTACACTCTAGTGCAATTGACACACAACAGACAAATTAACAAGATGACTTCTGATAATGATAATGGCTTTGAAGAAATAAAAAAAGTTGGTGTGTTAGAAAGTACTGGGGAGGTACTTATGAAAGGCCACCGGGGAGATGCCTTTTCAGCTGACGCCTGAGGGACAAGAAAGAGCCAATCCAGTGAAGACCAAAAGAAAGAATGTTCTAGAAAGAGGGATGGCTAGTGCAAAGGCCCTGAGCCGGGGGGAATGGCTTGGTGTGTTTGAGGAGAGACTCTGTGTTGCTGGAGTGTGCTAAGTATGTGGTATGTATTAGGTGGGGCCAAGGAGGAAGGCAAGGGTAGCTACTAAGACTTTACTGGTTGGGATAAGAAGTCTATAAATTCTCTCTGATGGGCAACAGAAGACACCAGAGGTTTTAAATATTTATTTATTTTTGCAAGAGAGAGAGAGAGAGAGACAGCACGAGCAGGGGAGGGGCAGAGAGAGAGGGAGACACAGAATCTGAAGCAGATTCCAGGCTCTGAGCTGTCAGCACAGAGCCTGACATGGGGCTTGAACTCACAAACCAGGAGATCACGACCTGAGCCGAAGTCTGATGCTTAACCGACTGAGCCGCCCAGGTGCCCCAGGAGACACCAGAGGTTTTAAAACTAGGGAAGAGTTGGGGCACCTGTGTAGCTCAATCAGTTAAGTGTCTGACTCCTGGTTTCGATTCAGATCATGATCTCATGGTTCAGGAGTTCAAGCCCCGCATCGGGCTCTGCACTGACCGTGTGTAGCCAGCTTGGGATTCTCTGTTTCCCTCTCTCTGCCCCTCCCCTGCTTGCTCTCTATCTCTCTCTCTCAAAATAAATAAACATTAAAAAAAATAATAAAAAAAATTAGGGAAGAGTTGAGAGAGAGTATGGTGACATAAAATGAGGTTTATATGCTAAAAAGATTACTTTAGCCGTTATGTGAAGTCAGAATTTTAGAGAGATCAGAGTAGAAGCAGGTGAGACTGATTAGGGAATAACTACAGGGCAAGAGTTGATGGTATCTGGTATTTGGGTAGTAACAGTGAAGATGAAAAGAAGTTGATGAGCTCGAGATATATTTTGGGGTAGATCCAATAGGATTTACTGATAAGTTAGATATGGGGGTGAGGGGAAGAGACAGTGGAGAGAATTCCAGGAACACTCTTAAATTCATTTAATGAGTAGAGCCATTTATTGAAATGAGAAAGGCTGAAGGAGAAGCAACCTAAGGACGGGGAAGGAGATCAAGAATCAAGAATATTTTGCATGTGGTAAATCTAATAAATGTCCAAGATTAGACATCAAATAGGCCTTTTCATATGAGTCTGGCATTTAGGGGAAAAGTTAGACCCGAAGATATCAATGTGGTAGCAGTGCATTTTGATGTTACATAAAACCATGGAATTGGCTGAACTTTCCTGAGTTACTGTAGACAGAAAAAAGGCCAGGACCCACCACCAAGCACTGAGACCTTCTAATAGTTAGAATTTAAAGCAGAGCAAAGAACCAACACAGGAAACTGAGAAGGAATGGTCAGTAAAGTAGATGGAAATCCTAGGAGAGGGAGATATCATGGAAATGAAGAGCAAAACATGTTTCAAAGAGGGTATACTCTGAAGGTATAGAACATTCTTATGTGTCTTTGAGTAAGACCAGAACAGTGAAACCACCACTGGCTTTGGCTAGATGGAGGTAACTGGTAACCCTGATAAAAACTGAGTTAAGTCCTTCGTAGAGCGCCAGGGAGTCTTGATTAGAGTAAATTGAGGAGGGACAGTGCTTATAAGGAGTGAAGATTGGGACAGCTGTTTTAAAACTCAGAGCTAATATCATTCTCAATGGGGAGAAACTGAGAGCTTTTCCTCTATGGTCAGAAATAAGACAGGATGTCCAGTCTCACCACTTTTATTTAATATAGTACTGGAAGTCCTAACCACAGCAAGCAAACAACAAAAAAATAAATAAAAGGCATCCATGTTGACAAAGAAGTAAAATTTTCACTATTGGCAGATAAGATAATACTATATATAGAAAACTCGAAAGACTCCACAAAAAACTGCTAGAACTAATACACAAATTCACTAGAGTCACAGGATACAAAATAACTTACAGAAATCTGTTACATTCTTATACCAATAATGAAGCAGCAGAAAGGCAAATTCAGGTATCAATCCCACTTACAACTGCACCAAAAACAATATGATACATAGGAATAAACCTAACCAAAGAGTTAAAAGACCTGTACTCCTAAAACTGTAAAACAATGAATATGACACAAAGAAACAGAAAGACATGCCAAGCTCATGGATTAGAAGAACAAATATTTTTAAAATGTCTATACTACCCAAAGCAATATACACATTTAATGCAATCCCTATCAAAATACAAACAGCATTTTTCACAGAGCTAGAACAAATAATCCTAAAACTTGTATGGAACCCAACAAGACCCCAAATAGCCAAAGCAACCTTGAAAAAGAAAAGCAAAGCTAGAGGCATCACAATTACAGACTTCAAGTTATATTACAAAGCTGTAGTGATCAAGACACTTTGATACTGGCACAAAAATAGATCAACGGAACAGAAAGAAAACCCAGAAACAAACCCACAACTATATGTTCAATTAATCTTCAACAAAGCAGGAAAGAATGCGATGGAAAAAAGAATGTTTTCTTCAACAAATGGTATTGGGAAAACTGGACAGCACCATACAAAAGAATGAAACTAGACCACTTTCTTACACCATACACACACACCAAAAAAATCAAAATGGATCAGAGACCTGTGAAACCTGAAACCATAAGAATCCTAGAAGAGAACACAGGCAGTAACCTCTTTGACCTTGGCCATAGCAATTTCTTTCTAGATATGCCTCCTGAGACAAGGACAACAAAAGCAAAAACAAACTCTTGGGACTACATCAGAATAAAAACCTTCTGCACAGCAAAGGAAACAATCAACAAAACTAAAAGGGGTAGTATCCAAAATCTATAAAGAACATATCAAACTGAACACCCAAAAAACAAATAATCCAATTGTAAAATGTGCAGAAGACATGAATAGACATTTCTCAAAGAAAACATATAGATGGCTAACAGACTCATGAAAAGATGCTCAACATCACTTATTATCAAGGAAAATGCAAATCAAAACTACAATGAGATATCACCTCACACCTGTCAGAATGGCTAAAAGCAACAACACAAGAAACTTGGGGAAGATGTGAAGAATGGGGAGCCCTCCTGCACTGCTGGTGGGAATGCAAACTGGTGCACCCACACTGGAAAAGAGTATGGAGGTTCCTCAAAAAGTTGAAAGTAGAACTATCCTATGATCCAGCAATTGCATTACTAGGTATCTATCCAAAGAATATAAAAATACTAATTCAAAGGGATACATGCACCCGATGTTTATAGCAACATTATCTACAATAGCCAAATTACGGAAACAGCCCAAGTGCCCATAGACTGATGAATGGATAAAGAAGAGGTGGTATACACACACACACACACACACACACACACACACACACACACACACAAAGAAACATTATTCAGACACAAAAAAGAATGAAATCTTGCCATTTCCAAGACATTCTTACGTGTACAACTCAGGCATTTGATAACTGTGTTTTTCACACAAATTCCTAGAAGGGGAACTGACCCACCAAGAACAGGCTGAGCAACACAGTGCTTCTTGTTGTGGAATCTGGAGTTAGAAATGTGCAAGTTTATATCTTGACTTCATCACTGAATAGCTGCTATAATCCTGGGGGAAAAAATCAAACTCTTTTTAGTTCTGGTTTCCTCATATAATTCAAGAGTAATAACACTTATTGAAAATAAAAAAACACAATACATGCTAAGTGTTTAGCACAGCACCAAATCCATGGTTGCTTTGACAGATGCTATTATCTTTTTTTTAAGTTCATTCATTTATTTTGAGAGAGAGAGAGAGTATGTGTGTGTGCGTGCCCGAGTGTGACTGGGGGTAGGGCAGAGAAAGGAGAGAGAGAATCCCAAGCAGGCTCCACACTGTCAGCACAGAGCCCAACATGGGACCCAAACCCACGAATTACAAGATCACAATCTGAGCTAAAATCAAGAGTCATACACTCAACCAACTGAGCCATCCACGTGCCCCAACAGATGCTATTATTATAGTTATTGTTCTCCGCATTTCCAGTTTAGATCCGCATCGTGAGACTACCAGCTACAAAGCTCATATCTATTTATAGACCTATCAACAGTGTATATTGCAAAGTCTTTCCATTCTCACCCATAAGTCAATCTTGTTAAACTTTACTAATTTCAGAGATGGAAAATATTTAGTTTTATTTGCACTGATATGATCAACAATATAGTTACATATCTTTTCATAATTTTATTGCTCACCCACAGTTGTTCCTCTGTGAATGGCCAGTTTAAGATCTTGCTCATTTTTCCATTGATATACGTATTTACTTCCTTGTTAGCTGCAAGAGCTGTTTATTTGTTAAAGATGAAGGGGTGCCTGGGTGGCTCAGTCAGTTAAACGTCCGACTCTTGGTTTTGGCTCAGGTCATGAGAATCTCATGGTTTGTGAGTTCAGGCCCCGAGTGGGGCTCTGTGATGACAGCATGGAGCCTGCTTGGGATTCTCTCTCTCCCCGTCTGTGCCCCTCCCCCATTTGCATGTGTGCGTTCTCTCTCACAATAAATGATAAATAAATAAAATATAGTAAATAAACTGACAATAATAAACTTCAAAAACTGAATAAAGATAAAAACATCCTTGTCTATATTTTGTTTCTTACTTACAGTGAACTTCAGATATGAAAGCACTTCCTTTATAAAGGATGAATTCACTGTAAGAATAAACTGAAGATGTAGTCTTTACTGATATGTAATTTGGGTTATCACTAGTCTTCTTTCCCAACTTCACATGAAAAAAGCATAGGGATTATCTTTCTAGATCAGGCCCCACCTTGCCCAAACAGTGCAAAATTCTGTTTCTAAAGGATGTCCCAGAACATGATAAAAAATAAGAGCCATGCATGGCATAATAATACAATTATTCAAGATCTGTTCAGCGTTTACAGCCAGATTTGCTATAATTTAGTTTCTCGCTGTTTCTGAAATAAATTCACCAAAAAATCTTTAAGATGACATTTCTGCCTCTGTTAAGTGCCTCTACTTCTTAGTTTTCAAGAGTTCTAAGCATGCCCTTTCCTCTGTCTATTTCCAGACCTACCATCTTGGTCCATGTTCCTATGGCATTCATGACTTGATAGATTTCTACTTTACAGGCCAAAGAGTCCTCATCTTTCACTGTGTCCTCATATGTCAATTCCTCTTCTCTCCCTCCGACTCCTCTGATCATTTTATAATGATTTGGTAACCACAATAATGAAATTTACTGAGAAAACTAAATTTTGAGATGCTGCCATAACTAATGGAGTCAGAGAAATGATGAAAAGGGCTTTAATGAGGTTTGAAATATGGTTGGAATATTACAGATAGAAAATCAATTTAGAAAATGCTGTCAGCCTCATCCACAAGGGAAAAATTATTTAAACACACACATCTAAAGGACAGAAATAACTTTGAAGGCAATGAAGAACTGACAATTGTTTTACAATAGAGAAAGCTCATTCTTTCTTTATGTACCTATATCTACCTACCTATCTGTCTATCATCTATCATTATTTTGCTATGATTAAAAACCTAACTTGGTAAATATCTAAATACCATGAGTATTCAAATTCTGCAAAGACTAATAAATAATTAAGCATTTGACAATTGTAAGTAATTTACCCTTAATTTTAAGTAATCTTGGAGGTAGCAATACCGCCTACAAATACAATGCGTAATTTTGGTCATCCCCTACAATGGATTTTATCTTCCTCAAGAAAAAAACCTAAATTTTGTGGACTCAGGCCTGAGGAATACTTTGGAGAAAAGCATACCTTTTCCATAAAGCCATTTATGCTACATACTGCACATATTGTAAAACCTTGTACATCAAAGACAAATTTGTGTTTAAACAGATTATCAGGTTATAGAACAATTAGAAGCCACAATTCTCTTAAAATAACTCTAATGAGACCTGAAAAACTGCTTCAAGTCTGTGTTATTTAAGCATTCGGCATATTCTCTGTTCTTAATCTTTGAAAATTAGATGAAAGCTATGGCCTTTCTCTCTAGAAAAATCCATATACAATTATAGAATAAATTTTGAATAAAATTTTCAGAACTGACTAGGATCCCAAGCCTCCAGGCTAAGGACTACTCTAGAGGAAATATTGTTTTTAAGACTATCGCCAAATACCTAATATATGAACTACTCTCCCGTTTCTACCTTAGGCACTCCATCTATGTATTTTGGAGCATAGGAGAGTTAAAGTTTCACACCTTCATTCCATAAGCTCTTCAACCGTGTTTTGCAGAGCAAAGCCTTGGCAACCGCCTGGAACTCACTGCTGACGCAGCTCCTACCTGCTCTCCACTCTCTGCTATGGAGAGGAGCATCCTGACCAATTATACTGGAGACTGGAGACCTACTGATGTGCACCCTCAACAGTGTGACACATTAGAAGACAACTACAACCGATGTGCTTGGAGCCTGGTTCCTAGGATTCTTCCTCACAAGCTGACTATGCAACTCTGGTCTCTCACATATAAACCTGATTCACTTAGGTGATGGGCCCTTTCCTGTCCTCCACTTTCCTTTTACCAACTACTGGGATAACCAATGTATGCAGAAGTCAGACTGCAGTGAGGCTGAAAATACGCCTGGAAAAGGAAGTCAACTTTCCAGCTCCAAGCTTCTTTCACAGTATATAATAATCTCACTATTAAAAGGGGGGGGGGGGGAGAAACAGTGACTTCTGAGAGTAACAGATTCACATGTATTCAAATCCAAATATAGCATATTCCAAGATCAAACATAATTTTTTGAAGCAAACAACTACTGGGTCAGATTCTATGAGATGCCTATCTAATAGCCATTCCCATCTTCTCATATGCTAATGAAATCATGTAACACTTCTTTCTTTGGGGCAACAATATGTCCAACTAGGATATGACTCATGGCTAGTCCACTAGTCATTTCCAACTAATGTGAGCCTTAAATGCACCATAGATAGCCAAGATATTGACTTCCCCCTAACACTCAGGGCAGATGGGCAGGGCTTGGAGCAGCAAGAGCATTCTCTTCACTCCCAGGATGTATAACAAATGTTACATTTCCTATGTGTGCCACAAAGGGAAGAACGTCAAGAAGCAAAGGAGAATTCTGTTCCCTTTGATAGATACTCAACCTGTCTCCTTTCCTTACAGCTAGCAGTAACCCTCTGATTGAGTTATAGTCAATGAAATATTCGAGAAAGTCTGCTGAAAGCCATTTGTTTCTGCTTCTCTTACCTATTAAAAGGGCAGAGATGAGAGGAAACCTTTCTAGCAATGCCTTTCCCCTTCCATCATACCTTGAAAAAGGACACGATGCCTGAGGCTACAGCAGCCATCTTGCTACCACAAGACAACAAAGCATGCGAGTAAAAGAGCTAAGTAGAGCAGAGCAGAGAGATGGAAAGAGTCTAGAAATTCATTACTTTGTTGAACATTAGAACCAAAATCAGCAATTGTCTACTTCCCATCTTCTTGCTTAAAGTTGACCGATGCATACTAGTGGATGGGAGATTTCAAGTCAATTTTTTTTTCCTCTGAAGCATCCTATAGTTCTCACTTTGCAGGAATATCAGCTTTCTTATCATCTATTAATCCCTTCACCATGTTGAGTCACCACTTTGAGTCTGACTAGGATGATGCCAGGTTTAATGCTATCAATTTCTATCGTCCTCTTCATAGCTCAAAACTTAAGAGTCTCCTAGAAATTTTAGTACATTATGGCGATACTGTGTGTAATTCTGCAGCTAGGTGGAAATTCGCAGGGCCACTATAGATTCTCACATTCAGGGTGTGTTAGTTTGCTTAGGCTGCCAGAACAAAATACCATAGACTAGGTAGCTTAAACAACAGAAATTGATTTCCTGCACACTTGAGGCTGGAAGGCTGGTACCAGGGTGCAAGCAGAGTTAGTTAGATGTGCAGAGAGCTGCCTTCTCACTGTAACCTCACTGGCCTTTCCAATGAGTAAGTGAGCTCCCCTTGTGTCCCCTCTTCTTCTTATGAATACACCAGTCCTATTGGATTAGGGACCAACCCTTGTGGTTTACTTCCTAAAGGCCCTAGCTCCTAATACAGTCACACTGGAGGTTAGAATTTCAACATATGAATTTGGGGAATGACACAATACGCTCTATAACACAGGCCTTGGGTTATTAAAAATAAATAAATAACAAACCCAAAACCTCTGAACTAAAAAGCTGGGAGCAAACATGTTTTCATACATTCGGAAAGATAATTTAACAACTGTTCCCCAGCATATGGAACACACAGAGAGGAGTATTTTAATGGGTATGTATAGGTAAAGGCTCAGGAATATTTAGGCACTGTCAACCTATCTATAGATAATATAGGTAATATGAGCCAAAAACATCAACTAGTATTTCTTCTAAATGAAAAGCACACTCCAAAAAGGCAACTTTGGAAATCTCTTTTAAAGAAATAAGTGCAATAACACATTTGTTCCCAAGTAGGAAAAAAAAAAAAGATGGTGTTTAAAAATTGTACATTAACAAAAATGCCATATTTGTCAAACTCAAAGCACTACATGATGTATGATTCAATTTATGCAGTGTTCTGGAAAAGTCAAAATTATGGGTACAGAAAACAGATCAGTAGTTGCCAGGGGCTGGGAGGGTGTATAGAAGCAATGCCTCCAAAGGGGCACAGGGAAACTGTAGGGGTGATGGAATGTTCTACATCTTGATTATGGTGGTGCTCATATGACCATAAGAATTTGTCAAAACTCATAGAACTATGCACTAAAAAGAATGAATTTTACTATATGTAAAACATACCTTAATTTTTTAATGGGAGAAAATGGCACATTTGTGGACTGATAAAAAAAACCAAAGGGTTATTCTGTACTCAGTTAATCCACACTCTGGTAACCAATCAAGAACTCTAGAAACAGAGCAATCACTCATATATTATGTAAAATTTTAAGATATAAATGTCTATGGCAGAATAATCTTGTGTTGTGGGATACCATTATATGTGTTCAAGAGTTTTATAGTGATACAAACTTAATATCTGAATTATATCAAATTATTAGGTTTAATTTACCAGAAAGGGATCACAAAAAGTGATATCCATTACTGTGGAAATAAGCAATTAATCTTAATATTTCATAGCATAATTGTGCCTTCCAATGGGAAGAAGGGCACAAATGATAAATTTGATAATGATAAATTACAGATGATAATAGCTTACTTCACTTTCAAGAACATTTCATGTTTTACAAAGTATCTTATACATACTGTCTCATCTAATTCTCACAGTACTCTGGGAACACTTAATAGGTGAGGCATTATTATTACTTTCCCCAATATACAAGTGAGAAAATAGAGGCCAAAGAGGTTAGATGACTTACCCATAGTCTTAAAATTAGCACAGGTAGAGTCAGAAAATAAGCAAAGATATTCTGACTCCAAATCTAATACTTTTCTCCAAACATCAGTTGGCTAATTAAAAGGAACATATCTCAAAACTATTCCCCAAATTTCTAACTACAAAGCTAGCTAAAATCTGAAAAAAGCTACATCAACCCTCAAACACACTAAACCTTGTTAAATGGTTCTATAAAATTAAAATGAGAATATAGCAGAGGCGGGACTATCTGTAAGGCAAGCTACTGTTCCCACGAAAAAGGAAATACATACATAGTGAGTTCCTATGACGTGCCAGGCCCACTGTTTCATATTTAAATTAAAAAAAAATTTAATGTTTATTCATTTTTGAGACACAAAGAGAGAGCATGAGCAGGGGAGGGGCAGAGAGAGAGAAGGAGACACAGAATCCGAAGCAGGCTCCAGGCTCTGAGCTGTCAGCACAGAGCCCGATGCAGGGTCTGAACCCACGAACTGTGAGATCATGACCTGAGCTGAAGTCGGATGCTTAACCAACTGAGCCATCCAGGCGCCCCTCATATTTAATCTTATAACAATCTCCAGAAGTAGTATTATTATTATCCCCAGTTCACATTTAAAGACATCTGGGTCCAAAGATGTCAGTTTAGTTGCCAGAGTCACACAACTCTGATAGAGACAGGATTCCAATACAAATCTGCTGGAGGCTGAAGCCCTTTGTTTTTGGAACCAAAAGAAGGTATTTTAAGTCTACACATTTGGACAGCAAACTGAGTCAAAATTTCAGCAGTTCCATAACTTTGAATCTCAATAAGTCAATCAATTAATCAAGGCATGCCTTATTTACATTTTCTTCACCTTTGAAATGTGGAATAAGTGTGTTTTCCTCCTAGACATATATAAAACCTTTTTGCGTAACCTGAAATGATCTGAGTTCGCCAAAAACAGGCATTCAATACTAGTGTCAACCTTTAGGTACCAGTGTGGTGCCCTGTAGCAAGGTCAGCCAGGCCTTGAGATCAAAAAGCAAAATGAACCAAAATGAGAGTAGAAATAATTCCAGGAATTATGACATTTTCCTTAAAATGTAACTCTGCTTTAAAATTATACATTAAATATTTTAAAATATCTGTTTTGCCTTTAAAAAAAAAAAACAAGATTCTTAATCATAAGATTACAGAAGAAATAGCTTTTTTTTTTTTTATCTTTTTATCCAGAACAGAATGATGCCCATGTAGGCATCTGAGAAACATCTCATGGTGAGGTTGATGGTAATGATTGGATAGCTACTTTTACACTTATTTGTCTTTAGTGGCTTTCATTTTTTTAAAAAGTGAGGGGGAAAATAATTTCTAGTTTCGATTGCTTTATATGGTCACGTAAGCTGGTGAGTTATCTGTTCCTGGGTGTTTTTTTTTTTTTTCATGGAGAGATGTAAGTCATCCACTTGCTGGCATAAAACTTACAAAACGAAGTTCATTTTGCCTGCCAAGTGCAGATAAAAGCAAGGGGGGGAAGAAACAGTTTAAATGTAAAAAGCACCTTTTCCCTAACTCCTGAACTAGTTCACACAATAAAATGAATAATTCAACTAAAACTTCGTGTGTGCAGAGCGCTGCATGCACACCAGTGGCATTTTCACTTCAAATTTGTACAGTCTTTAGTCAACACCCTTCATCTGCATTTCTAACACCTGCTTCAGTCAGCTGTGAAGTAGGCTGTTATCTCTATGGTCGCCTTTCATCTTTACTCTGTCCATCCAATACACACAAAAAATTGCATTATAGAACATAATTACTCGGCCTAAAAGAGACAGGGATAATTCACATGATCTCCCGAAAGGTATTTTCCTCTATCGTATCAAAAGGTAATTTTAAAACAAGTTACAATTTATGTTGTCATTCTTCATTGTTGTGTGTGTCTCTGTCAAGCACTGATTTAACTTTGCACAGCAAAAAAAACCAAAAAAACAAAAACAAAAACAAACAAAACAAACAAACAAACAAACAAACAAAACACAGCATCTACACTCCTCTGCAATGAGAATCTGTTTTAGGAGCAAAGGAAAGTAAAAAATTAAAGGCAATGGCTGGTACCATTTGTAGAGTGCACAAATCTCTCTTCTAAGTTTGTTATTATTGTGCTGTTATTAAAATGATGCTCTTCCAACTTAGCCTGCCAATCATGGCCTACGTTAAAGTTTTATGTATACCAATGTAAACACTAGACAAGTCTTTTGACTATCTACTCAAATTGTTTGTCCTGTATTAAACAACTTCATAAGGAGGACTTAAGCAAAACACTTAAAGCCTGAGGTTTTCTGATTAAGAAATTATCTTAGGAAATGAGTGAAATGGGGAGCAGTTGGGAAAAGAACTGGACTAAAATGGAACAATTTCTGGTATACCATCATTCTGTTTATTTCCTTCACAGCACTTAATTAGAGTGTGATTACTTTACATACTGCCCATCTCTCTATTTGGATGTAAACTCCATCTGGGCAAGGATTGTGCCTTGCTTCGTCACCACTCTATTCCTAATGTTTAGATTAGTTCCAGCCACACAGTAAATACTCAGTAAACATATTTTAAACAAATGAATATTTAAATCCTCTACCAGATTGAATTGGAAGGGACTCTGAAGGACCATTTAAGCTTCTGTACTTTCTTTAAAAATATATATGCCCTGCATATATGTATAAGAAAAAACCCCTCAAGTATCTAGGATCATATATAGAGAATATTTTCTATATAAGCTGATGTTCTCAGCCAAAGAAGATCCCTTTAATATAACTTTAAGACAATTTACTTTTTTAACTTTTTAAATTTTTTTTTTAGAAATCCAATGGCTGGTGAGAATGTGAGGAAAGATCTCTTTTTTTTGAGACAGACAGAGAGAGAAAGAATGCATACAAGCAGTAGAGAGGTGTAGCGGGGCAGGGGGGGGGTGGGAGAGAGAGAGAGAGAGAGAGAGAGAGAGAGAGAGAGAGAGAGAGAGAGAGAATATCTCAAGCAGGCTCCAAGTTCAGTGCAGAGCTCCATGCAGGGCTCAATCCCATAACCATGAGATCATGCCCTGAGCCAAAATCAAGAGTCAGATGCTCAACTGACTGAGCCACGCAGGCACCCCTAGACAATTTAATTCCATGTCTTTTAAATATGAGTCATTCAAACATACGTTATTTATTTTCTACCTTGTTTTTATAAAATAGGTCTCACAAAATTTAATCATTTCTGATGCCTCACAATCAAAATTATATACTAAAACTCCTTACATTCCATCATAAAATATAGTGGTTGCTTGATGTTAGTAAATAGGGCTATGTATCCCTAAATATGGGGACATATCAATAGATACTCATTTTTAATGATTTTGTTGTCTCTTTTCTTGCTTTCAGTTTTTATTATTATACCTCTGCCTACCTCTCTCTTCACTACAGGTTTCTGCTCCTAATAAGTTATAATTTATTACTCAGGATTTTCTTAAGTCTATATATTTCTATTAGAGATTAAAGGTTAAATCTGGTAGGGTTAAACACCAATCGTTACCACAGAGAGAAATTCAGGATGTGATGCAAGGGAACTCTTAATGACCCAGGGAACAAGTGGGCTATACTTCTAGAACTGCAGGAAGGAAAATTCAGAAAGCTATTGAGGACGAATAGTATAGGGAGGTCAGATACTAATATCCTTGCTTGGAAGAGATGGTGAAATAGAAATATCCAGAATCCAGGAGCTAATCAATGGCTTACTCAGGATTGGCCCTGGGGAAAGTACAAACTCCTGGGAAGTCTCACACTGGGCTTTACCCAACACTAGGAAAAAACAGCAGTGGTAAAAGGACGTGTCTAGATAAGTAAACATTAACTATAGCTCCTGCACAAGGGATCCAGACATTCCCATGTGCCCCAGAAAGGAGACACCAAGGTGCCATTTGAAATACATGGCAAACCAGGACTAATCCTAAGGCTTTTTTTACAACCCTTCTAGCTTAATTCAAAATTCTGCCAGGGGCTGGCATTCAAGTTCATCTGTGTTAGGGACTTACTGAGAAAATGCCTGTGCAGTGAGAAATTGCATAGACATTTGGCCATGAGCTTCTATAAGACTCTGTGTACTACTCATGAATAAAACACGCAACAGTGGAGACTGGACAAAAAGGGAAGCAAAAATCAGATGTGGGAGCAGATACCTCCATAAAGTCTTAATTTAACAGTCCCCAAATCAGTACTTTCATTCCTAATGAAAACACCAAACAGTGAACTGTTGAGGAAACAATAGATAGAAATTAAGTGATTTCTAGAGAAGGATTAATTTAACAATTCAGAGGAGATTAAACTTTTGGACTCATGAAGGAAACAAAAGGCTAACCTTTATGAATAAATAGACCCTCTCCAGAGGATGAAGAGAGTATGAGTCAGGATGAAGGACTGAAACGTTCAATTTATGGAATATTTGAAAAGAAACAAAATTTCACTGCTTTCTGTGACTTGAATTATCCTATGTTTTAAAGTGGAACTCCTTCAGCAAATGACATAATGGAAAGTAGAGTGTATGAGAAATAACAGGAACTGGATTCTAGCTGTGGCTCTTCTTATCACTAGCTAGATAAGCCTGGACAAACCAATTGACCTTTTTGACTCTTAATTTCACAACTTACTAAGTGACAAAAATAATGACAGCTAATATTTATTATTTACTAATGTGCCAGACACTCTGCTAAACACTATTTAGCACTTTTTGCTAAATATTGGACTATTTCATTTAATCTGCACAACACTAGATAAGGTTGACATAGGTGCTATTCCTAGGAATTGGAGACGCAGTGAGGGGACACAAACCCAGGCAGTCTGACTCCAGAATCAGTCCCGTTTGAAACCTGAGCCTCATGATATTGTGCCTGCCTCACAGGAGAGGTGTGGGGGGCTTGCCTGGGAAAATATATGTAAAAGTGCTTTGAAACCTATCAGATGCTATACATATATAAGCAATCCAAGGAACAACCTGTGAGAATGCCCTGACATTGTAATGAACTTGATTCAGTAGCTACTACCCTTGGTTGGGGTCACTACAATCTCTCGGCTGAATTACTGCAACCATCTCCTAACTGGTCTCCTTGCTCCTGCCCTTAATTCTGTAGTCCATTCTCCACAGAGTGGTCTTTAGGTGAGATCATGTTCCTGCTTTGCTTAGAGCTCTCAAATGTCTTCCCATCTGCTATGAACTGAACTGTGCACCCCTGGCCAAATTTCTGTGTTGAAGCCCTACCCTCCAGTGTGACTGTATCTGGAGACAGAGCCATTAGGAGGTAATTAGGGTTAAATGAGGTCATAAGGGGTAAGGCCCTAATCTAAAAGAGATTAGTGCCTTACTAGAAGAGGAAGACACTATCCATATTTCTCTCTCCAGCCCTCCAACCTCCTATGTCAGGACATGGCAAAAAAGACACTGTCCACATTCCAGGAAGAGGTCCTTCACCAGGAACTTAGTTGGCTGACATCTTGGTCGTGGACTTCCCAGCCTCCAGAAAACTGTGAGACATAAATTTCTATTGTTTAAGCTACCTAGTCCATGGCAATTTATTAGGGCAACTCAAGTTGACTAATACACTATCGCACTCAGATTTAAAGCCAAAGTCCTTTCTATGGTCCTCAAGGCCCTACCTATATAATCTAGACCCTTGTTACATACCTGAATTTATCTCTATCGCCCACCCTGTTGTGGCCTTTCTCCGACCTGAGTGCCTTTGCACTGTGGGTTCTCTCTTTATGGAACATTATTTCCCCAAATATCCTCAAGGCTTGCTCCCCTACCTTTTTCAAGTCTCTGCCCAAACATTCTAAGACAGACTGTCACTTAGCACCTTTTAAAAAAATTGCAACCCCTCTAGCTTCCTCCCTTTCTGGTTTCATTTTTCCTTCATTTACTCCATATTTTATATATGTATTTATATTTATATATGTGGGGAAGAGGGACGGAGGGAAAGGGGGAGAGACATATATAGATGACATTATATACATATTTGATACATATTACATATATTTCAGTTGCAAATCTATATATTTTATAGTTGTCATATCCCCTCAACTAGAATGTAAGCCTCATGAATTTTTGTCTGTTTTGTACATTTTTGTAGCCTCAATACAGAGCAGCTCAGTGAAGTCTATGTTGAATGAATGGACTAGAGGAACTGCAACTATGCCCACATGGCAGCTGTCCTGTGGGTAAAGAAAAGGCAGCATGGCAGAAAGCTGGAGAAGAAGGCAAGGCTTAGATCAGGCAGGGCCCTATAAGCCATATAAGAGATTTTGGTATTTATCCCAAGAAACACTGAAGGATTTTAAGCAGGAAAATGACATGATCAATTTACATCCTTCTTTTTTTTAATGTTTATTTTTGAGAGACAGAGAAAGAGTGCAAGCAGGGGAGCAGCAGAAAGAGAGGGAGACACAGAATCTGAAGCAGGTTCCAGGCTTTCAACTGTCGGCACAGAGCCCGACACGAGGCTCAAACCGACGAACCGTGAGATCATGACCTGAGCCAAGGTCGGATGCCCAAGTGACTGAGCCACCCATGTGCCCCAATTTACATCCTTCAAGATCATTCTCATTGCTAAATGGAGAATAGGATGGAATAAGCCAAGAAAGAAGAAGAAGAAGAAGAAGAAGAAGAAGAAGAAGAAGAAGAAGAAG